>NC_141026.1:53475000-53510000 GCF_052040795.2 Danio rerio | reverse complement strand
CAAAGACATGTACAGGTGAATTGGGTATGCTACAATTGTCCGTGTGTGTAAGAGTGTGTATGGATGCTTCCCATTGATGGGTTGCAGCTGGAAAGGCATCCGCTGCGTAAAACATATGCTGGATAAGTTGGTGGTTCATTCCACTGCGGTGACCTCAGAATTATAAAGAGACCAAGCTGAAAAGAAAATGAAGTAATCAATAATAAAATAATAAAAAAGTAAGCCATGTTTCAGCTTTCTTTCTGAGATTGTACCTTGCATAACAAAATGTAATTTATTAATTTTTTATTATCTATTTATTTTTAAAATTAACTTTATAATGTAATTCGGAAAATTTCAGCTTTAATTTAAATAATTGTAAAACCACTCTAAATGCATGAAGTAAATATAAAAGTCTCACAAATTTTACTTCCAATTTTACTTCCATTATTGGATGTAGTTAAATTAAAACAGAATTATTTTTGTGTTAAATTAAAATGCAATAATAAATTAGTAGACATGTTTAGGATTTGATTAGATTAGATTATGAAAAGTGGTTTTATATGAAAGCTGAATGTCAGATGAAAAGTCATTTGAAAGAATTTACAGTATTTTTTAATTTACGGCATTACATTTAAAGTAACTTGATGTGAATTTTTGTTCCCAGTAAGACTGTAAATTTACAAGTGCAATGTATATTAACATTTACAATTGTAATGTAAAAATCCAGTGCAATTGTAATTATTTATTTTCAAAGTGCTTGTAAATTTAAAAGAATAAACATTACAAGGCATTAATTTACTGTAAATTTTTAAAATGATTTTTAATAATGCATTTTTTGTAATATTAAATTAATAACGAATCATTCCCTATAAGACCATTAAAGCATATTAAGATAGTTCATGATGATATATTTCATTAGATTTTGCTTAATAATTAAATTTATTTGCCCAATTACATCTACATCAACTCCATCTACGTCCTCAAATGTTTGTCAACACTTGCTTTACAGACATTAAAATGGTGCAGATAAGCACGTTTATGTAAAGCACGTTTCAGCTTTCTTTCTGGTGTTTTTATGAACTATTTATTGTGAAAATTAAGTTTAGAATGTATTTCGGAATATTTATAATTTATTTTGGAAATTAAACCACTCTAAATATATGAAGTGAATATAAAAGTCTCACAAATTTTACTTTCCAATTTTATTTCCAATATTAGATGTATTTGAAACAGATTTATTGTTTGTGTTAAATTAAAATGCAATAATAAATTAGTAGAAATGTTTAGGATTTGATTAGATTAGATTATGAAAAGTTGTTTTGTATGAAAGCTGAATGTCAGATGCAAAGTAATTTGAAAGAATTTACAGTATTTTTTTTAAATTGCAGTATTAAATTTACAGTAACTTACTTGGAGTTTTCATTGCCAGTAAGACTACATTTACAAGTGCACTGTATGTTAATAATTCAATTCAATTCAATTCACCTTTATTTGTATAGTGCTTTTACAATGTAGATTGTGTTAAAGCAGCTTCACATAAAAGATCATAGTAAATTGAACAGTGTAGTTCAGTTTTCAGTGTTTTAAGTTCAGTTCAGTTTAGCTCAGTTCAGTGTGGTTTGGTAATCACTACTGAGAGTCCAAACACTGAAGAGCAAATCCATCGATGTGCAGCTCTACAGATCCCGAACCATGCAAGCTAGTGGCCATAGAGGCGAGGAAAAAACTTCACCAATTGGCGAAAGTGAAGGAAAAACCTTGAGTGAAACCAGGCTCAGATGGGCACCACCATTTCTCCACCGGCCAAATGTTTTGTGCAGAGCTGCAGTCCAAGTAGCGGATAATGACAATTGTAATGTAAAATACAGCACATTTGTAATTGTTTATTTACAATGTGCTTGTAAATTTAAATTTTTATTTGTAAATTAATTTTTTTACAAGCCATTAAGTTACTGTACATTTTACTGTAGTTTTTTTAATAGTGCATTTTTTGTTATATTGAATTATTTTAGTGACGAATCATTCCTTATATGACCGGGAAAGCATGTTAAGATATTTGATGATGATGTGTTTCATTAGATTTTGCTTAATAATCTATTTTATTTGCTTAATTATACCTACAACAACACCATCTATATCCTGACTTTTCCAAATGTTTGTCAACACTCTTGCTTTACGGGCATTAGAAATGGCGCAGATCAGCCTTGAACGCTTGCATCAGTGGGTAAAAGCTGCTTATAATGAACAGAAAGCTCATTCCTCCTCCGACCACTTTGTCTGAGCCCTTGAATGAGCCACTTCACCCATGTCTAATGGCCACCTCTGCGCTACAAACCCATCTCTCTCCCAGCCAAACGGGAGTAAAAAAATAGTAACAAGCCCATGAGTAAAGTGCGGACAAATGATGAACAAAACTTTAAAGGAAAGAAAAAGTCTTTTAAGATTTATTGAGAGCAAGCGCCACATGTAGCACGAGCGAATTCTGGCCGGGGTTAAAAATGAGGCGGGCGAGGTTGAAAGCTTCACTCCGTCGCAACTTGTATGGAAACAAAACGAGTTGCCTTACTGTGACGGCTCCCGTTTTTTTTTTTTGTTGTGATTGCCGCTGTAGAGCGAGATGGAGAGCACGTCCGAGGGGGTGGAATAACAATGCGAGGAATCAGGGAGAAATGAAACGCTGAGAGATAGACAGAGGAGGGGAAGGGGGGAAAAAAACAACACTTGAAGTGGTCGAAAAAATGAGACACCTGAGAGGACCAACAAATGACTTTGCAAGAGCTGTCAGGACATAATGGATTTCGTGCACACACACACACACATACACATGCACACAGGAACATGATTATTTCCCGTGTGTCCATTAGAAAGCGCCAGGGCCGTAATTGTTTTCTTTGACCTGCTTGTTATCGCCCTGCTCTTGGGTTGCCAGGTTTCAGCGCTGCGCTCTTGCCCTCTGACAAGCTGTCAGTCAGCGGCCTGTTTAGTATTCGAGCGCGCGAGAGAAAGAGAGAGAAAGGAAGACTGTCAGAGGTGTTATCTGCATGACTGTGCTGGTCTAATCCTCCCCACTTATTCTATTTGGCTGACTAAATGACAGCTCAATACTGGAGTGCGGGCCAAGTCCACTATAAATGAGACGTCTCCTCCTCGTACTGTACAGAAAGCGGGAAGCTGCATAGCGGGAATGTTTCATATCTGAGGAGTTAGTTGGAAACATGTTTAGACAGTATTTAAAGGGGTAGCTCAGATTTAAAAAGTCTGATCAGTTAATCTGTTTTATGTTGCACAAACACATTTAGGACTCTACTGAATTTCTCACAGTTGCTTTCTGATTTTCTGATGTAGTGAAAGCAAACTTCTTCATTATTTGTTTGCTTTCACTATCATAATAAAATATAATATAATATAATATAATATAATATAATATAATATAATATAATATAATATAATATAATATAATATAATATAATTAGGGATGCACTGATATGGATTTTTGGCCAATAACTGATAACTCAACATTTGGAGGGCGATAAGCAATATACTAAAGTCGATAAATATTAAGATTTCAAAATGTTATATTTTTATCCAGTAAACTGATTTTATTTTAAAAACTTTAGAAAAGTTTGAACTGACCTTATGAACTGAATAGCCTACTCAGAGTAAAAAAAAAACAATAGTTTTAAAATTGCAAAGTGCAGGCAGGCAGATCTGTGCAATTACTTAATGTATCGAATTACTTAATTTTGACATCGAAGAGATAACGACAACGTTAAAAATTTATCGGTCAATAACAAATGGTCGCCGATATATCATGCATCCCTAAATATAATGTATATATATATATCCATATAAATATAATATATATATATATATCCAGTTGAATTCACAAAATATTAAATTATTAAACCCACTGAATTATTAGCCCGTTTATTTTTTTCCCCAATTTCTGCTTAATGGAGAGAAGATTTTTTCAACACATTTATAAACATAATAGCTTTAATAACTCATCTCTAATAACTGATTTATTTTATCTTTGCCATGATCCATGATGACAGTAAATAATATTTTACTAGATGTTTTTCAAGACACTTACAGCTTAAAGTGACATTTAAAAGTTTAACTAGGTTAATTAGGTTAACTAGGCAGGTTAGGGTAGGCGAAGGGCAAATAGTTTTGACCTTAAAATGGTTTTTAAAAAATTTAAAACTGTTTTTATTCTTTCAGAAATGAAACAAATAAGACTTTCTCTAGAAGAAATAATATTATCTGACATAGTGTGAAAATTTCCTTGCTCTATTAAACATCTTTTAGGAAATAAATAAATCTGACTTCAACTGTATATAAATTAAGCTTGAATGAGTAGACATGAGTACAGGCCACTTGAAAAAAATTTTTTTTATCCATTTCTCAGTGAATAAAGGCAATATATTTTGGTGCAACCAGATTTAGTAAACAAATACATTTATTTAAAAATATTTTGGTACCCAAACATGTTTAGAAGCAGAAAAATAATGCATATAAAATTTAAGCAAAATATTGCAACTAACTACAAAACTAACTGCAAAATTTCAACAAAATTTTATGTTTCTTTTTTCTTTTTTTGATTTTTCCAGTTTTATTTTTATTTTCTTTTTATTTAATATTTTTCTCCAACATATAAATTTGAGTGGTCATTTTTGAACTGTTATCATAAGTAATTTTCTTAGATTAGCTCCAGATTTGGCTTCAGTATCTGACTAGTCTAACATAAATGCACAAATTTAATATGCCATATCATCTAACCAAAAATATTAACAACTGTTACTGTTTTAGTTTGGAAAGGTCATTTTTGAGAAAGTGCCTCTGACGATGAGGGAGAGAATGACACTGATATAGCCTCAGAAAACTTTTTACAGAAATCTCATTTTGCATGCAATCTTCATCAAATCTGAAATATAAACTCATGAGACACTTTGCTTTCAAGGCATACCTTTACAACCTGTTTTTGTATACATATAGAAAAATTATTAAAAACAATTTTTCTTTCTCATGACTTTATAATGAATTACTTTTCATATTTTTTAGCATGAAACTTTCTAGATGGACCATAGTAAAGCTCAAAGTGTCTTCTTTCCAATGATACACTAGAGTCAAGAACGGCTGCTATTCAAAGTTAGGTTGGTGTAAATCTCCATATGTGGGTGCTGGCTAACAGGTTAAAAGATACCTTTTTTAAGGGTGTACTCATATGCTGAGCACTACAAAATAATAATAATAACTATATTTTTATACAAATTTATTTTAATATTAGACCATATTTACTTTTTTAGTACTGTTTTAACTGTTTAATTTCAAGAAGCATGTTATAATTAAACATGAAATCTTAATTTACGATCTGTATTTGTAAAAAATAAATGTTACTTTTTTAGTCAAAATTATTCTATATTTTCTACTTCTGTCTATTTCTTATTTATTTAATATCCCTATATTTATATTTTGTTTGTCTGATGGTCACCAAACCTTTTAAGAGTCCCAAACACCTGCCATTTCATTTTTAATATTTAACTAATTCCGTATACAGTAAATTTCCAACCTACCCAATTTTAAATTTGTCTTTTATTTGCGGTCTGATATGCAAAATGCCATTGACTTTAAATTAATTAAGCATGTGTCTGTGATCTAGTCTCATGCTAAGAAAGCAAATTAAAGCGAGATCTTTCATCCGTTTCTCCAGGGCACAAACATCCGCTCTCCTCAGTCGGTGCTCTCCAGCAGGGTCAAGCTCATTCTGGATGGGCAGAATGACCCTCTCTGATGTTCTGTGTGTCGGGGGATTTAATGTGTGATAAAAAGTAATTATATTTTTTTTCCTTCTGTGTGTGCAAGGCTGGATTTACAGACATTTTCCCTGAAAGATTTTAAAAGGAGAAAAAGAGAGAAAGGTTGAAAGAGACACCGATCCTGTGGGAGACAATGTCAAATAGAGAAAGAGGAAGATGGGAAGAGAGAAAAATAGTGAAAAGAAACTCAAAAGTATGGGATAACTCACAAAACAAAAAGTACCATAACAGTATTGTGGCTAATTGAAGAAACATAAGATTAAGATTAAGATTAAAACTGTACAGACCAGTTTATAAAAATGAAAATTAATTTCTAAAAAAAAGAATAAAAAGAAGCTTTAATATTACTAATAGTGGCTTGTGCTTACAAAAATAACACTGATATCGATCGTGTTTATTTACTTGAGAAAGCCACTGTTCTAATATCTCACTTAAACTTGTTATTATTATTATTTTTTGTCTTTTGAGACTAATTTTAAAGTGTATCTTCTCCTAAACTGTTCAAGCTATATCCTTCAAACTTTCGTCTGACCCTCAAACTGGTATGACTCGGGTTGCTAGATCTTTTCCAACTTTTCCAAATTCATGCTAGAATCCTACAAACAATGTTTATTCATGCTAGAGTCATGCTATTACCAACCACAGACAAAGGGATCAGCGTTAAAGCTTTTACTGGCTTGCTTCAGTCCTTAAAGTGGTACCATTGCTGGCTGCAGGGATCTTAAACATTCTTTTAGCCAACTACTTAAAACTTAAAACAACTTAAAAACGTTCTTAAGCTACCATAAAGTTTGTCCTCAAACTTTAATATCTAGTAACACTTGTTAAATATTTGTTTAGGATATTTTATTTCACATTAAAAAGCTAAAATATGTGAACATGACATAGTAAAAAACTTGAAAATGTAAACAAATTTCATATAATAAAATAAACAAATATATATTAAAATATAAATATGATAAAATATGAATTCATCGTTTTAAATAAATAAATTATCTGAAATTTAAACTTTAAACTGTAAAGACTTTAATAAAAAAAGTGTTAAAAAAATATATATGAAGAGTTTAGATGCAAAACCTCAAAGTGATGTCTGAAATTTGCATAGAAAATTATCATTTTTCTCAGCCAACCTTTGTTTATATTGAGATATTTCACTTTAAAAATCAGGAAAAGGACTTGTTCTTTGCCATAAAAGTGATGTTACATACATACTTGTGAACATACACACAGGAGCCTGATAGAAATGCTCATTTTAGAGTAAAATTCCAGATGCCATTTAGAGGTTTTTGCATCTAAACTATTCATATAATAATAATAATAATAATAATAATAATAATAATAATAATTCATAAGAAATAAATATAAATAAACCTAATTACTTTTGATCACATATTATTAGCCCCCCTAATTTATTACCCCCTGTTTATTTTTTCCCTAATTTCTGTTTAACGGAGAGACGATTTTTTCCAACACATTTCTAAACATAATAGTTTTAATAATTAATTCCTAATAACTGATTTATTTTATCTTTACAGTGATGACAGTAAAAAATATTTGACTAGATATTTTTCAAGACATTTCAATACCGCTTAAAGTAAAATTTAAAGGCTTAACTAGGTTAATTAGGTTAACTAGGCTGATTAGGGTAATTAGGCAAGTTATTGTATAATGATGGTTTGTTCTGTAGACTATCGAAAAAAAATAGCTTAAAGGGGCTAACAATTTTGACATTAAAGTGGCTTTTGAAAATTTTTTCCAAAATAAAACAAATAAGACTTTCTCTAGAAGAAAAAATATTATCAGACATACTGTGAAAATTTCCTTGCTTTTCCTTGCAATTGGGAAATATTTAAAAAAGAAAAAAAGAATCAAAGGGGGCTAACAATTCTGAATTCAACTGTATATTAATAATATATATTGCCTACAGTGGAGTTAACTATCCGACCTGTCATTCTTTTATTCACCTCTGCTTATGTTGGAGATTGAGCTGTTTTGTTGCCGTAGATCGTGAGGCTCAATTACACCATCATTAAAGAGACACAGGCTCATTTGACGCCCCATCAAATCACTGTCAGTCTCCATGCAGCGCCGTCAACCCAGTGCTCTCAGATTCAATAGAGCAAAGGACAAAAACAGCGAGGGACTCATTTGAATGTGACACCTTACACCTCTCTGTCCTGAGTGCACAAACAGGGGGACGGATTTCTATTCATGACCGTAAGTGTCTCAGGGAAAGCATGCTAAGAGCAACCCACTTAGAGAAAAACAAAAAAGGAGAGTGAAGGGGAAATAAAACAGGAAAGAAAACAAAAGATGCTTTTGACTGTAGCAAAGGGTGTTGTGATGCACAGTGTGAGGCATAAAAAGGTTATTGTTGATAGTAATCATTGTTAACAGGAGCTTGGAAATAATTTATAGCTGGTGCTGTTATTGATGTCCTGTCACATGTTTGCTTGTTTCGGCTACCAACATGGCTTTCAAAGTCAGGTTTTAGTTAAGTATTTACAAAATGCTCTGGTAAAATAACACTGCTCTGCTCTGTGGAGATTGTGATTTTTCATTTATCTGTATGTGCTAGTGTACAGCAAGGCCTTGAGTGTTGTAATTTTATAACCAATCATGAGTAATAGAGGAACTTGTACAGAAAAACTACAATACCCATAATGCTGTACAGAACATTCCACCAAACAGTCACAGTGAGTAAAGTGTGCAAAAAGAGATCTTTAGATTTGCTCTCTCCTGTACATATTTGTGTGAGCGTGTGTGTGTGTGCGTGTGCTTGTATAAGCAGCTTTAACTGGATTGATTTCTATTTCGCCATTATTTTTTAAATAAATCTGTTAATTGCAATGCTTCATGGGATTGTAGTTCTTTAAAGTGGAAATGAAGCACTCAGTCAAGTTAGATTATTTTGTACATTGGATCCAACTTTAATGAAAATATGTTAAAGAAACTCCATTAATGTAACCAGTTAGAAGAAAACAGCCTGCTTTACTATAGATTTTAGAGCTAGGGGCGCCGCCATCTTGGAATATCGCTGTGTCTGGCGTCACAGGTTTGGTTCCGTTCGCTTAGCTGAACAAATACAGTGGAAGGAAAGGACTGAACACAGAGATTGTAAAAATATATATTTATTCTATTTTTCTTTTTTTCCCTTTAAATTACCGATTATTTTATATGCTTTGCTCCCGACTGTATAATGCTGTTTGACAGGGTTTCGACCATGGTTTCAACAAGGTCCGCTGATGTAATAGGAGCGGGTACTTTCACTTTTCATTACTACAGCCCCTCACCTCTTTTCGTTTACAAACCAAACTAAGATCGGCGCAGTTTTTTTTACATGACAGATTTTACATCCTTTATACATGTTGAGGGATCGAGTTGATTATCTTTAAGAGCCTAAGTTAACCCAATGTGTAAAATTGTGGTTGTGGAGCTGGTGCAAATACAAACATCAGATGTGTGTCTAATATATATATATATATATATATATATATATATATATATATATATATATATATATATATATATATATATATATATATAATATTTTTCTTTTTTTCCCATTTAATGACCAATCATTTGATGCGCTTTGGTTCACTCTCTGTATTATGCAGCCTGACTGCCTGTATGGCTTTTTCAACCATTGTAATAACGGACTGGACAATGAGACTGGACAGCCTAATATAACCCAATGCAGGAAGTTGTGGACGTGCATCACAGAGCTGGTGCAAATACAACAAATACAAGTATTTAGGTGTCTAACATTGTGTATTTTCCTCGGTTAATACCTTTCGTTTGATGCACTTTGGTCTACTCTCTCACGCTACTCCAGTGCTGCCTGATGAGGGGATTTACATTCAGACCAATGCAACAATTAAAATGGTACAGGACTTCATGCTTTACTAAGTCACGTCTAGTTATACATGTATATTGCTATCATGTCAAAATGGACCAAAATCTTTAAGGAATATTTCCAGTACTTTGTTGAATCTATGCCACGAAGGATTATGGCAGTTCTGAAGGCAAAAGGGAGTCCAACCCAGTACTAGGAAGGTGTACCTAATAAAGTGGCCGGTGAGTGTATTTGATATCTGTGAGAAGATGTTGCGTAAAATAAACTTTCTCATACCTTCAAATAAATTATTATTGGTCATACTGATCAGCCCTAGACCATACTTCATTCTCAGTGCCAACACAAACATGACAAAATTCCCAGATAATGCATCAATTACACACCTAATGAGCAATCTCTGCTCTTTGTTTTCTTGCTGTAGTGCAGTCTTTGCTTGTCAGTAAGCATAAAAAATACACATTGCAATTGTGACTTCTGAGCTTGTAAATGCAAACTCCCCAGGAGGAACCGAACGCAGCAGAAACTCACCGTTTGTAAGCAGGATTGAAGGGAATCGGGCGGAGATGTTCCTCAGAGAGAGAAAATGAGGGATGGAGGGGTTGAGATAAAGAGGATGAGGCTAAGGTTTTCTGGCAGAGGGTTGTTCAGGAGGTGGATGTTAGAGAGAGAGAGAGGAAGGTTCTGGCAGAATGATTCAGACGCAGCAGATCTGGAGAGCTGAGCAAACATCATATGGGTGGCATTGAGAAATATCCTGTCCTTCTGTTTACTCTACATTTCTCTTTTATGGAGACGATCGACTCAAAGAAACCTCACAGACACACACGTGCGCACACATGTTGGTATTGGTGGTTTATAAGGACTCTCTATAGACATAATGTATTTTATACTGTAAAAACCTCTAATGGACCCTTTGCTAAGCCCCGCCCTCCTTAGTTACTGTTGCTATGCCTGTCAAGCTTTCGTGCCTGGCACAGCTTTTTCAATGTTTGTGCGCCGATTTCAGACATTGGCAGGGATATAATGTTATTTTTGGTGAACAGGTGAGAAATCTGAGAAAGCCAGACAAAAAAGACTGCAGTATGCATTACAGGGGTATATTCACGACATAATAGGCAACCGATTAGAGAATAAATCAATCAAAATTGAAGCTAGCTTAGCCTAGCCGCCTCATATGCTAACCATTCAACAGCTTAGCTCATGCTCAGCAGGAGAGGTGACTTTGAAAAATAAACTAATAATAATAAATGAAAACGTGATTTCTCTATTTTTAGCCAAAAAGCCTGATAGATTAATTGGTGTGCAATGAAATATAGCCTTACTAACCGACGAGGAAACACGCATGAATAAACTATGAATATATAATTTCACAGGACCTTTAAGACTATTTAAGTGTTTTGAATTACAATAATATGAGGCATGTCCTCATAAACCACCTCTGCAATACCTAGGTCACACACACGCACACACACAAGTACACACAGTAATTGGCATCAATGAATCCATCAATGCATTCAGTCTAATTGGACTGAGATGAAGAGTGTCTTGAATGTGCGTTTCTTTGATTAATTGATAATTAAATCTGTTGTTATGAAGACAGATTGCGTGTGGTTGTAAGCGAATCTTAATTTGAATTGCTTTGGAAAGGTGTTGAAGGACCCTATTCTGATCCGGCTGTTCATTTCTTTATGTGGTAATTATCCAAAATCCAGCTGTTTCTACATTCATCACTGCAATCGAGTCTTCAGCCCTCAGTTTAAGGAGGATTTGTGAGCCTTTTGAGTTTTTTTAGCGTGATAAAAGTCACTTAAAGCTGAAGGAAGTTTGTGTGCTAACAAGATGAGTGTGCAACCTTTGTCTTTTTGAGTTGTTTTTTTTATCCGTTTATTACTTCTGCAAGATTTTATTATGTAGAATTTTGTGCATATTACCGGTCAAGTTTTAATACGTTTTTTTCAGTGTTGTTCGATAGGCAAAATTTATTACAACTTAATATTAAGGGGGCCTATTATTCCTATTTTTTCAAAGATGTCCCACAAGTGTTTATGCGAAGTTTCAGCTAAAAAAAAACGCACAAATAATGTTGTATAACTCTCTGAAACTGCCTCTTTTAGGCCTTGATCAAAATTGTGCTATTTTGGTGACTGTCGCTTTAAATTCAAATGAGATTGTGCTCTTTTCAAAAGAAGGCGGGGCTACAAATGCCTGAGTGTCAGCATAGTGGCAGATTCAAAAACAAGACTAACATCCTATGCTAATAAGGGATATAATAATTTATAAATTCATGTTTACAAATACAGGCGCAGCCGTTTAGAGCTCATTTCTGGTTAATGATATCAGAATTTACCTGTATTGTTATGGATGTGTGAATGGTCCTTTCCGTTTTTTTTTATTTAGCAGTAAAGTTCTGGAAATTTTCCGGATATTTACTGGTATCACTGTGTGAAAGGGGCTAAAGTGTACTTGAACAATATAATTTTTTTTAATAATAACACAAACTTTTAATTTGTAATACATCATGATTTAATATTAATCTCAGCATTTATAGAAAATTGTCCTGAGTTCAGTATGTGTGTAAACAAGTAAATACCGAAAAACTCCCTTAATAAGCTGATTGTTGACAACTAGTTGACCCTCCTGACCTTAAAACATGCACAGTAGGAGAAAGTATTTTACCAATTTAGTATGCGCACACATTATCGTCCTGTCAGTCTAATAAATTAAATTATAAATAAAGAACCTCAACCATCCAGACTCATGAGATGAAGTCAGACCCTTGTAAATCACTGTTTATCCGAGCCCCCTCATTAGCCATTAGAAACCCAACTGACTGCCACGTTTTGCCCCGCACCAAGCAGTTGATCCACAGAAGGAAACGTGTGGGCAAATGTAATGAGATGAAGTATTAATTGGCTGGTCTAGCACTGCGCTGAAAATGCGGAGCTTTTGTTCTACGGTTTGTTTTACTGTGTCATTGTTCAACTCGCGCTGCTTCTCAATGTCTGAAAACAGCTGCCGGCGCTTTGCTTTTTCATCCACCTGTTGTTCGGGCTTTCTATTTTCAAGAACTTACCTTTGTAATTCTTTATCAAAATGTCCACTTTTCACAGCATTTTCTCCACTAATATAAAAACCTACTTAACTCTGAAATGTGACACATTATGAGCTGTGAGTTGACAGTTCGAGATTTTAATTCTTCACATAAACAAAGGAGCGAGTGCATAGTGCTTTTTTATATTCACCTGTTGTTCGGGCTTTCTACTTTTGTCATTTGCACCTACATTTGATAGTACTTGATTTTAATTAAATATTGTGTTAATTTTTTCCTATATTCCATTTTATCCTGTTTTTATTAAAAAATTTTAGTGATCAAAAAAAAAAAAAAAATCATACTCACAACTGAAATCATGAAACTTGCTTTGCTTAACAACTTAAGATGAAAATTTTAATGGTAGTAACCTTAAATCATTCATTTATTCATTTTTTTTCAGCTCAATCCCTCAGCGGAATGAAGCGCCAACTATCCTGGCATATGTTTTACGCAGGGGATGCTCTTCCAGCCGCAATAGACTGTGGAGGAAACCGCAACACACGGAGGAAAATCAAACAACAAACAGAAATGCCAACTGACCCAACCGGGACTTAAACCAATGACCTTCTTGCTGTGAGGTGACAGTGCTAACCACTGAGCCACCATGCTGCCTAACTGAAATCAAAAGCAAAAATTTAAGTTAAACTAAGACTTGTGATCAGCTCTGGGAATAATGTAAATGCATTTATTTCCTGTTTTTAAATTCGTTTTCTGGACTTTGATTAAAACGGGTGTCATGGTGGTGCAGTGGGTAGCACCCACTTACAGCAAGGTCGCTGGTTCGATCCCCGGCTGGGTCAGTTGGCATTTCTGTGTGGAGTTTGCATGTTCTCCTCGTGTTGGTGTGAGTTTCCTCAGGGTTCTCCGGTTTCCCCCACAGTCCAAAGACATGTGCTATAGGTGAATTGAATAAGCTAAAAATGTGTGAAAGAGTGTTCATGGGTGTTTTCCAGTGGGTTGTGGCTGTTTTTTTTAGGCTATTTGTTCCACTGTGGTGACCCCCGATTAATAAAGAAACTAAGCACAAAATGAAATAAATTAATGAATGATTTTTAAAATGTATTTTAGTAATCAAAAATGCCCACAATTAAAATCAGAAACATTTTTTAATTCACAAAAAATTATGAAGAAAATTAGAAAATTTAAAAACCCCAAATCTTTTATCCTTTTCTCAAATTAAACAAAATTTTTTAACATATATAGTACTATATATGAAGGTACCAGAACTTTTATTATAAAAACAAAACAATAAAATGCTGGCAACGTGATGCTCAGATAAATTTTTCTGTATTTTTTTTTTTATTTTGATTCTGTTTATTTTTTTTTTATTTCAAGTTTTATTATTCAAAAGCATGCCTACTTATTTGAAATCATGAAACATTTTATTCAACAATTTCTGAATAGATAAAACGACATTTTAGTAACCCTGTACAGAGCTCAAAATTGCGTATGCTCCTAAAATTAGATCTATGCGACTTCAAAGTATATTTTGGAGCATTTATGAGAGTGCGTAAAATTGTTGCCATGTGACCAGTTCTTACTGCAAAATATTCACCGCATAAGTGTATTCGCAGAGAAATTCACGCAGAATGCAATTTTTGCACCAAAAAAAAAGCCAATCGCAGCGTTTAGGAATGGTTTAATACAGGTGTAATGTTGTGAACTTGCAGCAGTAAACAAATCCTGCAATGCTTGCCCCGCCTTCAAGCTCTTCTTTTTGGCCCACTGCTCTAGAACAGAACATGGATGGATTGGTTAATATTAGCTGTCAATCACTCAGTTCACAGGGATTAACTCATATTCACACACACACACACACACACACACACACACACACACACACACACACACACATGCATAGACTGCGGCCAATTTAGTTAATACAATTCATCCACAGTAAAGCACATGTCTTAGAACTGTGGGGGAAACTGGAGCACCCAGAGGAAACACGCCAACACAGGAAGAACTCCTCACAGAAATGCCAAATGTTCTAGCAAGGAATCAAATCAGCAACCATCTAGCTGTGAGGCAACAGTGCTAACCACTGAGCCACGGTAATTGTTTTATGTTCAATCCACTTAAATTTGTAAATTTGTGTGGAAGCCAGCATTTTTTTTACAGTGTTTTTTTACAACATTTACACGGACGACAATCCATACTGCACTTCGATTATCCATTTACAGCACCACTTTTACTTTATTCATGCAAAATATATAAAAGTAATCCAAATTCAGTGACATTCAACATTATGCACCTACCGTTTTTATGACTGGAGTCACATTTCTGCCCCTGTTTTTAGCATCACAGAAATCACAGAACCCTACAAAGAAGCGAGTGCAAGAAAACGTGACTAGGGAGCTGGCAAGGGCAGGGATATTTGCAGAGCACAGCGACCCAAACATAATGAACTGGGCGGCTCTTATGTCAAGCCTCAGTCAGAAGTCAAGGGAAGAGAGAGAAGAGTAACAAGACCCCACATGCATTCATTCTCCTTACATTTCCTTCTCCGGAGACACCATTAACCTTTAAGGGCCGCGCTGGACATCCAACAGATACTTCTGGCAATTTGAGAAGGAGGCTTTGTTCCCCTGCGGAAGATTAAAACGCTTTTAATTGGTGTGGTTAATGGTGATTTGCTGGAGTGGATTCACGCTTTGGTGCATTATTTGGACGTTGTGAAAAGGTCATGCACTAGAGCTGTGTGTTAGAGGATGAGAGGAGGCTGGAGTAAAGGGCTTAAATGAGAGGACATGAGAAAGGTGCACACTCTTAATCTGCACTCTTTGAAATGTATCATGAGCAAGCTAACTAGATACAAAAAAAGGAACATTGCGAGGTGAAGAGTTGGATAATGGGTGTGCGAGAGAGGTGTTTTCTCACTTGTTTTTTTTTTGTTTTACATGCAAATTATACATTGACTTCTAGAGAGGATTGAGTTTTAAAAAATTGTATTGTTAGTCTTATATGAATAATTATAGGTGACACGGTGGCTCAGAGGTTAGTACTGTCGCCTCACAGCAAGGAGTTCGCTGGTTCGAGTCCTGGCCATTTCTGTGTGGAGTTTGCATGCTCGCCCTGTGTTGACGTGGGTTTTCTCCGGATACTCTGGTTTTCCCCAGAGTCCAAAGATATGCGGTATAGGTGGATTGAATAAACTAAATTGGCCGAAGTGTATGTGTGTGAATGAGTGTGTATGGATGTTCCCCAGTACTAGGTTGCAGCTGGAAGGTCATCTGCTGTATAAAACATATGCTGCATAAGTTGGCAGATCATTCTGCTGCGGTAACCTCGGATGAATAAAGGCTCTAAGCCGAAGGAGAATGAATAATTATTTAATAATTAATGATTAAATTATTGTTTAATCATTAATAGTTCATATTAGTTTAGATTAGAAAAATGAAATTAATGTAAATATCTAGAATTGTAATATATAAAATATATATGAAATATACATAGAATTATTAATCGTATTAACTAATTAAATAAAATCTAGAAAAAATATTTAAACTGAAAAAAATCTTTGTTTTGAAAAAATGCTTTTATTTTTATTAAATTTCTAATTTAATTACATTTTTATTGGCTATATATTTTATTTGAAATTTTGGATTTGAAATTTTTACGTTTTACACCATATGTGTCAAATGAAATTGATTTTAGAAAAATTAGTGGACACATTTTGTTTTGGACACATTTACCCACATTTATTTTTAAGTAAGGACGCTACTAGATTTACTACATTTCACAGTAGCGCGGTGGTAGCGTTGCTGCTGTCTAAATTAAATAGCTCTTCAGTAGCGAAGCTTTTTTTGTCAATTAGCGCTGTAGCGTCCACACAAGCTACATTTACGGATCGCGGATCAATAAGTGACGGCACTGACATTCACAGAGCTGTGAGCCAATGAAAGTAAATCCATATAATGGTGAGAATGACAATTCCTTCTTATTCCTGTATTTCGGTGGTCAACAACAAACATTGTGGTGCATTCTGGTCGGTGAGGTCACTAACCAATCATTGTGCTGACACAAGAAAATTACTTGATAGAAAGATGACTGAGGGAGAGGAGTTAGGTTTACTGTAGTAAAATCTAAAATATACTATGGTAGTTACTATTAGTTCATGATAGTTACTAATGATGCTACATTATGTAGTGTAATGCAATGAAGAGTTGTAAATATATACAATATAATATGTATTCCTAAATACTTCCCTTTACTATAAATGACTGTAGTATATTAAATGTGTATTTTTTTTTGCTTTTGCTGTTATATACTATAATTTGTTTCTGTTTATCATATTATTTGCAGTAAATAATTGAACTGAACAATTATGGCTCAAATGTTTCATTGAAAATTGTTTTATTGATCACTAAGATGGAACTGACTTGGATTTAAATTGCTTCGATTTAAAAATGAAAATTGCAAAAAAAGCTCAGCTGCAGCTTAGCTACTTTTGCCATGTAGCTTTTAGCTTCGCTTGCTACATTCCCCAGAGAGTAGCTTTTAGTGTAGTTAAGCTACATTTTAAGTAGAGTAGCTGGTAGCTTGCCCAACACTGCCTTATTGCATTTGCATTTAGAGGAATTTCCATTTCAGGTGGTAAATTCACGAGAGGAAAGTATTTAAATAATCAAGCAATGCAATTCACCATGGTTTTTGGTAGTCATTGTACTGTTTTTGTGATATTATTTATAAGTAGATTACACAAAGTAGATAAGTAGATTACACATATCTGATTATAATCTGTTTTGCTTGTTTTTCCGACCTAATTTGTACTGCATTATGTGCTTCCTTGATCATCAAATGAGCTTCTGCATCCAATTTCTTTCATTTGTGTATAGCCAGTATAAATCACTCACAAAACTTTCTACTTGCATCATTTATAATACTGTGATCACATTGTGATTTGCTTTCTTTTTTTTTATTAAACATGGCCCATAGTCTCAAAAATGTATATGCCACTGATAATATTGGTAATAAAAAAAAAACTACCAAATAATCCTATATCATGATCAAAATGCACTAGCTTAAATCCTTACTGAATATTATACATCCATAGCTCATCCTATGTCACGCTCTGCCTCCCAGAAATCTCCTTGAATCATGAATCACTAGATAATCATATTAAAACGAATATTGGAAATGTCAGCAAAACGTGTGACTTTCAGATGCATGGGATTGTTTTCAAGGTGTACTCGGGATGTTTCTACATCGGTTAAAGATAAATGCTCCGCTTTTCTCATTTTCTGGTGGCTACTTCATCTCCCGCGAATGCGAACGCAATCGTCTTTTTTTCCAGCTTGCCATTGTTCAAAGAGACAGTGTTAATTTGAATGTTTTCCTATTCTTTCATCTTCACACATTTACGTCCTGCTGACGGCCATTAATTATGTGAAAACCAGAGCCATCATAAAAATGATGGATGAGTTACGCCTTCGACATGACAGCGAGGTGCCAGAACCCAACAGGAAGTCTTTTGTGTGGACCGTTTGCCTTGATCGCCACTAATGGGAAGTATTAAAATCATGACTTTTGACCTAAATCCAGCAAAGCACCCCTCATTATTTAAAATGGCAGAGCATAATGCTGCTTGTGGAATTGTGGGGAGGAACTGAATGGGAATGTTGGTCTTTATTCATTTTATTGGACGCATTTTTTCACCCTTTCTTTTCATTATATACAGTCACAAGCCACATTAAGTATCATTGCTACACTTGTTTAACCAGCTCTCACAAGGAAACTGTTTTACGTATTGTCAGAAAAGTGGCTAATATGTACAAATTCATACAGTTTAATTTGTATTTAAACACACTGACAGGGATTTAAAAGGAGGTGTGTCCACAAAATCCATCCCAAACCTTCCCCCTCATTGGTGGATGAGAAAATTGTACTAAAATGTACGACCGAGATCATACAAATGAATACAAATTGACCACTAAACCAAAAAGTTGAGAGAGTTGAGCTGTGAGATTTGCATTGATTTAACATCTCATAAACACGAATATTTGTTTTAGATCTATTTATATATATATTTTTTTATCAATTGTTACAAACCCCTGATGTTAGTCTAGGGTGTGGGGTTTGACATTTATTTAATTAAAATATATTTATATAAACAGTGAATGAGTGGAAAGACAACCAAAGTAATGCCAAAAAATGTGTGCTTTTATTTACAATCCCAAAGTGAACAACAACAACGAATTAATCAAAAATAAAGGAAAAGTAAGTAAAGCAAAAATATACTATTTACAATATGTACAAAACTGAAACAAATAAAGACGGAAAAAACAAGAGAGCTGGCAGAAGGGACGCGGGCGGCGCTAAAGAAATTAAAAGAACAAAACCCAAACTAAATCTAACTTCCCAGAAGCATCTAGCTAACTAACTATGTGAAAAACAGTATAATTAACACACGAAGATCTTCCGAGTCCTAACTATCTACTCTATCTATCTATCTATCCAAAAAGTACAAGGCATGGCGCTCGCCCCTAACCTAGTGTACTAGACAGCAGAGTAGTCCTATGTGTTGCGAAATGTATGTCACGTGACCTTCTTACCTGTCCACTTCGTCCAAGCCTCGTAAACAACGATAAACTAAGAACAATGTACGAATAACGGACGGATAACGTGCACACAGAAACAAGCAACAACAAAACACAGTTAGACAGGGTAATTTCTAAACGCACGCGGTAAATACAAACAAGCGACAAAACAGCGAAAGAGAAAAATGCAAGCAAGAGAGAGCGAGTGGTCTGGCGCGCGCTTTTAACACGGGTGGTCTTTTCTTATTGGATGGACGTAAGAGTGACGTAACCGGGGAGGAATGACTGACAGCTGAATGGACCAATGAACGGAACCTGAGAATACCTGAGAGCAGATACGGGAGAACAGAGCGAGAGAGAGAAAAAACACAGAGAAAACAGAGCACAAAAAACACAAATACATAACATCAATGTAAACAACATGTTTACTCTGGTTTGCTCACATAGTCCAAAGACACACAGGTTAGGTGAATTGAAGATACTAAATTGTCTCTCTTCCTACAGACTTGAGTAAAAAGATTGATTGGTGGGCTGTTGGCCAGCATCTGTAAGGCTAGATTGTTTGGCAAGTTTGCCCAGTTCAGCATGTAGGATAGGTGTCAGCTGTGGATGGAAGAGAACACTGTGATAGGCTGTTCAACTACGAATCAGAGCATGATAACTAAAGATTAGGGTTAGGTACCGAAACTTGGTGCGATAATGGCACAGGTACCAATGTAACATGCACCGAATCTGCATATGAATTTCTGTGCCTAATTTCAATGCTACTGGTGCTGCGACAAGGACGTAAGAAGGGGTATTTTCACCACCGCTAGTTCTTTGACATCAGCCTAGAGTGTTCTGGGGTTAAGAAAGTCTTGTATTCAGATTTTCTTGTTGTCTTAGTCACTTTATTAATCTTGGGTCGCCTCAGTTTCAAGCTAACAGAAAGGCAAATGTAATTCAAATAACCACATGTTATATGAAAGAGTGTTTCCCACAGGTGGTTTGACAAGCCCACTGACCTGTTAAGCACGCTCAGCATTGCACAATGTTTTTCCAGAAACATGGAGTGTTTATAGAAAAGTGTCTGATACACATGGAGAGGAAAGTGAGTGTTACCTACAGGTGGTTTGTCTTACCCAATCTCCTGTTTAAATATGGCTACCTCTATATGATGACTAACACATTATAACAAGGCTACTTCAAGAATGAGAACACACTGTCACAAAATGCATACCGTCATAAATTGATTTCCCATATTGAGCTGGTATTGAGATCTAGCCTTAATACCACAAGTGCACCTTTGGCATGTGGAAGAGCAGGAAATCTTTGATGAATGTTTTTAGCAACTTGTTGAATCTGTGCCGTTGAGATAATCCATGCGTTCCTAATAAAGTATCCATTTAATGTGTGTACATGTCGTTTATTTTTTATAAGACTTCCTTCAAGTTCAACCTGTAACTTAAGCAAGTACCTAAAATGCCCCCTGGGAATTCATTGACTTACCGAAGGACGCGGTGACATTAATCTGAGGCGCTGCTCAGGGTTTGAAATAAGATCTTCCTGAGTGCTTAGACACTCCTGGGCTCTATTTGGGGATGTGTTTAACCTTAAGCGCAAGGTAGCAGCTCCTACATAACACAAGGTCTTCTTCAGTGCTTAATAATGATGCAGTTTTCTTTGAATGGGGGATTGCCAAGATGCATCTTTTAAGAGCATGGCAGAATACATGCTATAAATGGCTTCTTTATTTTTTTGAAGCCATGGTGTAGGTTAAAATACACATTGAATGCACTGGAGTCAAACATACCAGCCTGATCTCACGAGAAAACGTAAGTATTTTACGTTTTGCCAGTTTAGTGGCTAATTCGTACGTATTCGTACGAGTTCAGTCGTACGAAATGGTACGATTTTAAAAAGGAGGCGTGGCACCTGACCCCACCTCTAACCCCAACCGTCATTGGGGGATAAGCAAATCGTACTAAATTGTACGAATTAGATCGTACGAATTCATACGAATTAGCCACTAAATGAAAAAGTTACGAATTGCCGTGAGATTGTGTTGAACATACCGATGCACGCTTTCTTAAAGCAACCAATGCTTTAGTGCTTTTATTAATAGTAGCATTGGGAGCGATCCATGTCTCAAGGTCTTGGAGTTGTGGAGGTGCACTATTTTATAGCACTTTCTCTTTTATATTTGAACTTCTGAGGTTATGTGAAAGATTTTGTTGAAAAAAAAGTAGTTGGCAGTGTGTTTGAAAGTGGTTTTAAATGATTCAGAGAGTGTTTGCAGGGGGCTGGTTTGTGCTCTCTGTTTAGGAAGCCTGCTAAAGTTATTAATTTTCTCTATCAGCATGAAGATGGCAGACTATGATGAATACTGCTGGCATTTCACTGTTTCCGGCGCATTCTCCCGAATGCTCCCTGCAAATCCCAAAATGCAGTATTTGATTGTGCTGTGTTGATTGGCAGTATCCTGACAGCGTTTGGACTTTTTCGCTGTTAGTTTAGCTAGCAGGAGATCATGCCTTGTGTTTCATCTAACCAAAACGTGCTAATGCATTGACCCATTTATCCACCCACGCTTTGTTTTTTAATTGTTAAGCTCTGTTTAGAGTTAGTTTAGTACCACAGATGTCTGTTTGTCTAGAAATAATACAGGCTTCTATCAGATTTTTGTGCAATCCACCTGCTTTTTATGTTAAGACTGCATGCAACAGGTTACTGTAGCAACACCAATGAGAAAAATATGATTGAAAAAAAGGGATTTTGTGGATGTTTTTGAAGCATTTGTGTTAGGCCAGCACAATATATTGTTTCAGCATTGATATCACAATGTGTTCATTTGCTATAGCCACATCTCAGGATATCCAATGTTGAGTCTGTAATGTAATTTATAATTTTCATGTGTGTTTTGAGGTCTGTGACTGTGTAATGATCTTAAACCTATTGAGGCATAAGTAATTGTACCATTTGTAAGTTACCGTTAGACTTGGAAAACTATAACACACTGCTTATTTCAATTGTATCTTTTTAAAATTGTATTGATTTATGCTTGGTGGTGCCTCACAGCCTCAAAGCAAGAAGGTTGCTGATTCGAGCCTCGGTTGCAAGCCCGGATTGGCTAATCAGGAGGACCGGGAGAATTCCCGGTGGGCCGGTCCATTTTTTGGCCGCGAGGGTCGGTGTCCCTAGCTCCAGAATCTTTCTCAGCAGTCACACTTTTTAAATTAATTAATTTATTTACTTGACCACAATTTTCCTATTGATTATTTTACCGCAGCTCTGCTCTTTTTATCTATTTTCTCGCAACCTGGTTAATGATGATATAACTCAGACGAGCCTTTTCATGCACAGCTGTGGTGGTCAAGTGGTTAGCACGTTAGGTTACGACACTGCGGACCCGGGTTTGATCCTTGTCTGAGTAGTTTTTTTATTTATTTTTTTTCTTCATTTTTATTGTTAAGACATATTACTGTTAGGGTTGTTGAACATTTGAAGTTCTAAAGCAGCTGTTTTCTCAAAAAACGACGTGATAGTGTCATTAGAAACTGAATTGTAAATGTCCTTATTTTAATATAGTCAGTCGTGAACTGAGGTGGGCCGGTCTGAGGCTTGAAACTCCAGGGCTGAAAAGGAGTCCCACTCCGGCCACGCTCGGCTGGGTCAGTTGACATTTCTGTGTGGAGTTTGCATGTTCTCCCCGTGTTGGCGTGGGTTTTTTCCGGGTGCTTCGGTATCCCCCACAAGTTCAAAGACATGCACTTTAGGTTAAATGGGTAAGCTAAAATGTCTGAATCGTCTGATTGGTGAATTATAATTTGGATAATGCTGGATGAGTCACAAGCAATCATAAGCATTTGATCCTCTCGAAATTAGTTTAAAAATAAACTTTTTGATCATGTTTTATTCATATCACACATTAAAGTTAATTTTATATAAAATCATAGTGTACACAACAATCTCTGGGCTTGCTGCATAACAAATACCAAAAATGTAACAATTTATAAAAAAAATTATCACTTTCTGGCCATCGGATATTAGGCATGGACATATATACTGCGATCGTGATTTTCGAAAGCATTAAATTGCTTTGTAAACGTTTATTATCACCATTTCATGAGTCTCCCCATTCAGTTGAATAGAGCGCTTGGACCCGGAAGCCGCTTTGCGTGACGTCACACTTAACAAGCGGATGGGTACAATTAAAACTTAAATATGAGCTCAACCAATGGCATGAGATTGGAGTGGGGTTTGTCTATCCAGTGAAAGATGTTGTTTAAAAACTGTTTGCAAAATTAGATTTAGTGACGCTTATGGCAAAAAAAAGACCTTTATGTTTGACATGGCAGACTACTCATCTATTTATTACTATATTTTGTTCAGTTGAATCAATTATCAATAATCCCCCTGAAATTATCAACTATGTCTTAAAAACCCCGATGTTCCAGTAAAGTACTTTTCTTCTGCTCCTTGCACTCTATTAGACACCGAGAGTGAGTTATACTGTCTGGTGAAATGGAATCACGAACAAATAGAATCAAGTGGGAAAGAAAACTAAAATACCATTAGCCGTAATTTGCCCCCATCAGACCTGCATTCAGTCTCTATCCAGCGTATCATCTATCTCTCCTCTTCCTTTCACAGGCCTCGTGTGCACCTGCGTCTGGTCAATACCCCCCGGCCATTAGTTGATTTATCATCATTATTGTCTTTTCATACCTGTGCTTTATTTGATGAAGCTTTAGCGCGTCTGGCTTCCAGCCGCTATAATGGCGAGCTCTCTATCGGCGGGACTGTAAATATCTCTTATATAAAAGAGCTGAGGATGTAAAGTGAATGAGAAGGCGGGTGAGGGAGGGGGTCAAGAGGAAAACATCAATCTTTTTAAAACCTGTAATGCGACATAAGCGTAATTCTTTCCTATGTAATTTGCGGTGTATGCTACGTAAAGCTCTTTGTCCGAAGCCACAAGTCTAAGGCCCATTCGTTTGATTGATTCAAACAGGTCAATGCGAGGCCTATTGTGATTCATAAGAATAGCGTTGATTTAGTATTTATCATTGGCTGTTACAGATTTTATTCCTATTTTATAATAGATTTTAGTTTGGCTATAAACTGTGATTTTGATTAATGATTGTGCTTTTTAACTTTTACATTTACTGCATTTAATATTTGTCATTTGTTCAACGTTAGCCGTATTTTACTTAGTCAATTCTAGAAGATAAAAATATGAAGATAAAAATATTGATAGGTTCATAAAAGTCATATTGTATTTGCTTGATTCATTTTAGGATTCTGCTCATAAGAGTCATTTGTATTTGGTTGATTCATTTTAAGAGTCTGCTCATAAGAGTCATTTGTATTCGTTTGATTCACTTTTAAGTGTCTGCTTACACATGTGCTTCATTCTGATTCTTGTTCTGACATGTTCTGCCTATAAGATTCACTTGGCTTGATTTGTTTTCAAAGGTCTGCTCATAAGAGTCTTTTGTATTTGTTTGATTTATTTTAAGAGTCTTCTCATAATAGTCATTTGTTTTTGTTTTTATTCATTTTGGATTCTTCTCATAAGAGTCATTTGTATTTGTTTGATTCATTTTAATAGTCTTCTCATAAGAGACGTTTGTATTTATTTGTTTTATTGTAAGTATCTGCTCATAAGAGTCACTTGTATTTGTTTGATTCTTATTCAAAGTACTACTTATAAGAGTAATTTATATTTGTTTAGTTTGTTTGAAGTGTCTGCTCATAAGAGTCATTTGTATTTGTTTGACACATTTTGAGAGTCTTCTTATAAGATTCATTTGTATTTGTTTGACTCATTTTCAGAGGTCTACTCATAATAGCTATTTGTCCTTGTTTGATTCATTTTCAAAGGACTGCTCATAAGAGTCATTTACATTTGTTTGATTCATAATAAGAGTCTGCTCATTACAGTGATTTGTATTTGTGTGATTTATTTTGGAGTCTTCTCATAAAAGTCATTTGTTTATTTCTGATCATTTTGGAGTCTTCTCATGAGAGTCATTTGTATTTGTTTGATTTCTTTTTTGAGGTCTGCTCATTAGTAATTTTTATTAGTTTGATTCATTTTAACAGTCTTCTCATAAGTATTCATGTTTGTATTTATTTGTTTTATTTTAAGTATCTGCTCATAAGAGTCACTTGTATTTGTTTAATTTGTTTAAGTGTCTGCTCATAAGAGTCATTTGTATTTTTTGATTCATTCTGAGAGTCTTCTTATAAGAGTCATTTGTATTTGTTTGATTAATTTTTTAGAGGTCTGCACATAAAAGTCATGTGGGCTAGTTTGATTCTTATTCAGAGGTCTGCTCATAAGAGTCATTTGTATTTGTTTGATTCATTTTAAAAGTCTTCTCATAAGAATCATTTGTGTTTGTTTGATTCATTTTCAAAGGACCGCTCATAAGAGTCATTTACATTTGTTTGATTCATAATACGAGTCTGCTCATAAGAGTCATTTGTGTTTGTTTGATTCATTTTCAAAGGACTGCTCATAAGAGTCATTTACATTTGTTTGATTCATAATATGAGTCTGCTCATATGAGTCATTTGTATTTGTTTGATTCATTTTAAGAATATGCTCAAAAGTGTCATTTGCATTTGTTTGATTCGTTTTAAGAATCTGCTCAGAGTCATTTGTATTTGTTGGTTTTATTTTAAGAATCTACTCATAAGAGTCATTTTTGGTGAGTTGAACTTGGTCAAGTGTTTTTTTTTTGTTTCACTTAAGACTTAATTCAGAAGCATGCATGTTCATGAAGTTACTAATTAATTGAATGTATTGTAATGTACTGCTGTAGATTGGGTCATGATACAGTGCTAGTGTTGACATGATAAAGCATTGAAAGCCTTTTAGCAGCAACATAGTGATGCCTTGAAAATCAAATTTTCTAGTGACTGTGTGTGTTTTGCATGTAAGACTGAAGTAATCTCTGTAGACATTTAGTCTTGGGCAGAATAATATATTTCTTTTTAAAAACAACTATATCTTACAGTATGCCCCTCGCTGCTGCTTGTAAATGACACAGTGACATTATAAAAGTCTGTTGTCCTTGTATATGTGCTTGATCCCTGGCTATATTCATTAATGCAATTGTAACATTGAATCAAGGACAGCTTTCCTGCAGACACAGTGTGTGTGTGCGCGCGTCCTCTCTCTTTATGAGCAGAGTCAGTATCATACTCTCTGAGGTTTATTATTAGTTCTGTGTTTGATGTGTCAGCTGTACATTGCAATATTGCTGGATGACTGTCATAAAGCTATAACCAATTATATTTAATATAGCTTCATTCGCTGTGCTGGTGAATGCTATTATGGTCTGTCATAAAGCAGATACAGTAGAGAGGTAAACAAAAAAGAAAAATCAAAAGTGAGATTTCTTCAATGTCTCAATTGTTTCTGTAAGCCAGGGATGAGATTAGATATTCTGGATGACAACATTCTGCTTATTTATTTGAATACAGCACCGTTTGTATTCTGAGAAAGAGATATATTTGGATTTATGATGCAATTTTAGAACACGGTAATGAACAAATTAAATGTTTGCACACAAACCTTAATTTTAGAGTCGTTACTACTTTTTTGTTGCATTGATGGACACATTTAATTGCACATCATGTAATTTAAAACCAAAGACAATAGAATACACAAAACATGTCTCTTATATAGTTTTGAATGGGGAAATGTGCAACAATCAATATGGTGAAAAAGCCCCGCCTACTTGTGCAGGAGCCAATCATTGATCGCTATAGACTGAAGATGCCCCAGGGGAGGGGCTTGAACCAGAGGTGAGTTTCTGCAGATTTTGTGTGATTCAAACGTTTAGAAATTAAACTAAAGAGACAACTGTTGTTAAATTTCATTGGTGATTGCTGATATTAATTTTAATAGTATGCTTGGCAAGCAATTTGGAGAATTTGATGTTTCCCCATTCAAACAGAATTCCCAAACATACAGCCCGAGAGGCATTTCAAAGATGGCTGCCAAGTGAACCGACTTGTCCCTTGAAGGGCCTTTGTTAAAACTATGAGTCCATCCCTCCATTTTCATTCGTCCCAGACCAAATACCTTTTAATTTGCTGGAAAGCACGTTTAAATGTGTGATGATGTACAAATTGGCACAACTTGTGCTTTTGCCTTTGTTGTTTACAAAACAAGTTAAACATGAATGCAAATTATTTGCTAATTATCACTAGAACTAGCGAGATGGTATTTTTTGACCATTTTGAATTTTTTTGTAATTTTATAACTTTGATTAAATAAACTCACACATACATTTATGAGCAATTCCAGCGTTATGGTTGTGACATTTGCAGTAAAAACTCAAAACATAAATTCACATAGAAAGTAGATGTTAACATTATATTGAAGCAACTATTTATATTTTCCAGAACAACTGACCACAGAGTTAAGCCATCAGAAAAATATCAATTTGTAAGCATTTTTTTATACTTTAAATGAGAAAAATGAACATGTGTAATGGCTGTAACCAAAAAAATCTGCAAGTTTACAGTTTACAACATACTTTGTAGAAATTCTGTGAATTAAACTGCACAACCAAAAAGTAACAATGATAATCAAAAGCATAAGAGTTTGCCCGCTGCAGAACAATAATAATTGATTTTATTTTATATTTTTTAATTTATGAGGAAAAAGTGTCATGATGGATGTGACGTCTCTCTGTTATGCATGTGACCACCTGTGTGACTTTGATAAATCAAATATAAAAGTTTAAAAAACATTGACAGAGACATTTTTGAGCATTTTTAAAGCACTAAAATACTTGCTTACACAGAAAAGAACTTAATACAGGAAATGGTTTTTGTATTTTGGTGAAAACTTAATTTTTTTTATGGCAAGTGTTGACATTTGTATGGAATTGCTCAAATATGTATAAGTTGACTTTTCTCTAAATATGTGTTTCTTTCTTACTTTTTTCTACTGTTATTTTATTAAAATTACAAAACATAAAACCGCTGTGAGTATTTCTACCCATAATTACCATAGTGGTCAAAAGGACTACATGCCACTTCTTGCTAACAAAAGCATAACTTTCTGATTGCAAAATCGTAACTTTTACATCAGACGTCATTTAAAAGCAACATTTTACCAAAAAGATTGTAAGTGTATTTTGCAAGCAATTTATAAATGCTGAATTTAAACAAACAAATGAAATTGATTAATGTTTACCTTAATTTGTTTGTTTACATTCAGTCCATATAAATTGTTTGCAAACACCTACCTTAAAAAAAAAGAGTAAATCCAATGAATCGTTTTTTTTTCAGTGTAGTTGCAGTATTAAATTATATAAAATATTAACCCCTTCAGACCTGAATTATGTTCCAAATTTCAGAAAAATGGGATATCAAGTGATGTCCATTGTAATGGACGCAGGGTCTGAAGGGGTTAAAAAATAAATTACATGCTAATGTCACAATGCAGAAAAAAGTTAGTCGAGAAAGATAAATCGTAAGGAAAATCTAGCGATGCTCCGATCAGGATTTTTGCAGCTGATACTGAGTACCAATTGCTTGTCATGGTGATTGACCGGTACCAATTCTGATGCTTTAAGCCAAGGCTGTTCAATTAGGTTCATGAAAAGAATCCCAAACGAAGGGCCGGAGAGATATGACTTGCTTTATAAGTGATAACAAAATTGCACATAAGAGCCCATATGCTGTATTTTTCCTCCTTAAGACACCCACGTTGGGTTTTTCTACATTAAAATGTGAATATGTTGTATTTTGAAACTACATAATATCAGTGCAGTGTACAATACACTTTTTCTTTTTTACAAACATATTCAAATGTTGTATATTAGAGCACAACAAAAGCAGTGCATTGCTGAAGCAGGCCTCTTCTACATTCAAACACATTCATATGTTATTTTTCAATATGCATTACACTTAGGGATGCAACAATTATAGATTTTGGTTGTACGATTATATAGCCTAAAGAGTAATCATGGGTTCACGGTTATCATGTCTTATGTAAATTAAAGCTTTATATGAGATAAGTAGCTATTTAGATTAACTGTTGTTGCCATCTGCGTTCATACATACATAATCATTTTAATAATAATTCGTCTAACATATCTTTTGTTTACATTGCACTAAAAGGCACGCACAACTCTCACTGTGAGATGTTTTCTACTGTATGCGCCCGGAAAGACGCAAGCGCGTTGCTCCAATTATGTGCGCATATTGTCATATATTCTTACATTAGAAATAACAAACTTGCAAGCGGAAAAGACGTGATATGGGAACAGCCGCTGCTTTAGGTAATCCGGTTTGCGTGCGTGCGTATTAGCCTCGGTGTACATATTTGGAACTTTAAACTAGTGCACAGTTGGCAACTTGTCATAACTTGGTTTAGTTGCAGTAGTTTTGTTTCATTCCGTGCCACAGAAATGTGGCGTTGAGAAGCCTTTACGATTAATTAACTGTGACGAATTAAAGCAATGTTAATAGTAAAATCGGCTAATCATTGCATCCCCTACTCGCGTCACTCGCTTATGGTGACTCGCGCTCTGCGCAGCTTCTGCAGCTTGTGCTGTATTGAACAGACATACGTCACCTCATAACTATAGCATCTGTTTTTTCACTGAACTAAATTTATTTTTTATGTCTTGGTGGCACTATTTATTGGGCTGGAAATTGCCTTGCGGGGAGGTTTCGGCCCGCGGCCGCCAATTGCATAGCCCTGCTTTAAGCTTTAACTTTGCCATTGCATAAAGAACATTTTCCCTTACACTCCCTCACATAATTTACTTTCTCTCATGTTATTGCTGCTGATGTGTAATATATAGGTGCGCATGTGGATCTTCCTCTGCTTGTAAACTCCTTAACAAAAACACTTGCAATTGGTTCAAGAGATCGGCCAGATTAGCGAGTACTGTTCGAATCATGTAATCCGATTGATCTGTGCATCTCTTTTAAGATCCTTTCAATATTTTAGTTGCTTCTCAAAGCCAGTCATTATGTAAAATTAAAAATGAAAAATCTCTATTTACTGTCGTAGCCATTATAAGCACCCTTTGTACCATTGCTAAAAAATAAGTGCACACTTACATTTATGAAGCGGTTTTAGAATGTTTTACAATAAATGAATTTTACAAGCACCTAATTGTTGGTTTGCTGGACAAACAATGTTGCATAATTTAATATTCATGAGCCAAGCAGATAAGCTTTTTACACAGGCCTCCTCCTTCATTCGTCCCTGGTCACAGACCGTTTTAATCTGTTGGAAAGGACGTGTAAATGTGCAATGATGCACAAACCCTCATATAAACCTGCACTTTCGCCTCTGTCGTGTACAAGTTGCATCAAAATGTCACCTGTTAAAAACAAGTTAAAGATGAATGCAAATTATATGCTAATGCTGCCCCCCTTTCCCCCACACCAGTGTAATTGGTCGACGGCAGACACTATGTAAATATTTTCTTTTATTTTTGATGCATGTCATAATGGCAGGGAGACTAATTGAGTTTACTCGAAGTGTCGCCTGGTTTCAGCCCCAGTCTGTCAACATTGCACGGAGAGTGTGACAAGGGAAAGTGGATCTCGTACGCTAATGACATGTTGCATGCCAGCCAGTCACACATACACACAACGCCAGTCTAACAGCTAAAACCACACGACCTGAGCACTCTAGACTGCATTTATACTTACAGGGCTTACTGGCTGTAAACATATTGAAGGATGGAGAATCTGTAGATTTGGAAAAAGAAACAGCTATAAAATAAAAAATAAACAAATAACTAAGTAAATAAATAAACAAACAAACAAACAAACAAATAAATAAATAGTTTAGACCGTTACAAACACATTACACAAAGAAACAAAGACATGCATTTATAAATCAAAATTTAAATAAGCAACCATACACTTTTAAATTATATTATGTATTTTTTATATATAATTATTTTATTATTATATTTTTTTTTATCAAAACATTTTTATAAACCAGATGGTCATATTCAGAATAAATTATTGAATTTTATTGACATTTTTTAAAATTATATTTTTAACGTTTAATTAAATGGAAAGTCAATTAATTTTAATAAAAAATGGGAAGATTGAAAACAAATGCATCAATTAAGCCCAGTTGATCAAAACTATAAAAATGATTTCAACAAGATTCCTCTTTAAATAATAATCTTTATTAAAAATATTTCAAATATTAAACTTATTTCTTTAAACACGTAAATTATGCAGCAATATTAAACGTTATATACTGCATCTCAATTATAATTTTCATTATCACACACACACAATTATTAATTACATTTCACTCACACACATAAATACAAATGGAAGATTCAGAGAAACTTATACTTTTTAAAATGATCTCTCAATTGTTTTTATATAATTTTTACATTTCATTTAGTTCATGTATGTGGGTGTGTGTCAATTCTATCTCATGCCAATTCGTAACTTTTTAATTTAGTGGCTAGTTCATATGAATTTGTACAATCTCATTCATTAATTTTTGTAAGATTTGCTCATCCCCCAAATGACGGTTGGGTTTAGGGGTGGGGTTTAATGCCACGCCTCCTTCGAAAATTTTACCTTTTCAAACGACTGAAGTGTATGAATTTGTATGAATTATCTACCGAACTGACAAAACATAAAATAGTTCCCTTTCTTGTGAGATTAGGTTAGTGTGTGTCTGTGTGTTTGTGTGTGTGTGTGTGTGTGTATACACTATCTGACAAAAGTCTTGTCGTCGATCCAGTTGTAAGAGTAACAAATAATGACTTGACCTCTAGTTGATCATTTGAAAAAAGTGTCAGAAGGTAGATTTTGCTGATGAATGTTGATCTGCATCCCAATCATCACAAATACTGCAGAAGACCTATTGGAACCCACATGGACCCAAGATTCTCATAGAAATCAGTTAAGTTTGGTGCAGGAAAAGTCATGGTTTGGGGTTACTGTACATTCAGCCATTTTGCCATTCCAGATGACTTTATTAATAAGTTATTTGAGTCATTGCCGAGATGTATGGATGCAGTCCTCCAAGCTCATGGTACTCATACAGTACACAATATTCATTCTGTTTCCACTGCTCCATGACTTTATATTCTATACTGTAAATTATTTCTGTTAAGTGACGACTTTTGTCTATTAACAAAGTCAGACCTTACTGCTATAATTAAATCATTAAAAATCAAGGTATGATCTTATTTTATTTTGGTAAAATTAGCGTAATCTAGGGGCCTTTGCCTTTCATTTAAGCCACTTCTGATACCAAATGATCAACTAGAAGTCAAGTCATTATTTTTTGTTTCTAATACTTGGATAAGCAAAAAGACTTTTGTCAGGTAGTGTATATATAATTTATGTTCAAACATGAACGCACAAACCCCTTTTGCATGCCTATTCTTTATTTGATAACCATAATAAATATCCACTAATGATTTGTTTTAAATGACTGGCTCTCCGTCTTAATGTGCAGAGCTCTTTTTAGGTTGCCTCTCTGAGCAGCCAACATGTTGTAAATTTAGGGCAGCGCTACCTGTTTGCTAAACAGTGGCATCTGGGGCCTGTTTGCCAAGTCTGTCTTGAAATCTGTTTGCTACTAGAGCACGAATGACGCACACCCACTTTACTGAAAGTCAAGATAAAAGCGTCTGCTCGTAACGGCATGACTTCTTTCCAGCATTACTTGAAATGCAGTTGACCAGTGAGATTAGACAACAGCAGCATGGTGCGAAACGCATGCCAGCGCACACACACACGCACACGCACGCTCGTGCCCAGAGACTTCACAGGGCCACAGGCGGAGATCTTCATTTGTATGTGCGCCACTTGATTAGTCTTGCCTGTCAGGCTAATGATAGATCAGGGCAAATGTGGCTCCTAATGGAACGCTAGCATTCCCCCTGCTGGCCCTGGAAGCGTTTTGACTCGATCAAGCCCGGCCCCTGGAGTGTGAAAGCACACAAAACGCGCGGCGCACACACACGCTGACACTGATCATAACCTACACAGCTCAGCCTGGCACCCCGTGACCTCCGTTATGCTCTGAAAAACACACACAACCTTCGTTCTGCCTCAGTGGTCCTGCCGTTGCCCCATTTGCCACAGGGTACCGATGTTCTTGATGCCAGCTGACGAACCGCAGAAGAGCAGGCTGCTGTAGAAGTAGATCACCTGCTTTTTGTTTTTCAGCTTTATTTTTCATTTCGCCGCGCATGTGTTTTCAAGGGCGTGTGTGTGTGTGTTTGTTTGTGTGTGTGGGTTTGCGATGAATGCTCTGGACACTTGACCCAAAGGGTGTTTGTCTCTAACCTGCACTGCATGTGGAACCGGTGCTGCTGTTTTGCTTTCCGCAAGGTCGATTTGTCCTTTGTATGTATATAATTTGTGCACTTTCACTGGTGTTTGCTGAGGTGAGCAATTGGTACTAATGAAATTGTGCATTGCTAGTTATTTGAATAAGTGTCTAATCCTAAATATTCAACTACTGCAGGTATATACTTATTCCAGCAGCATGTATGCTAGGAATATGGTACATGCCTTGAAATTTGCATGATGTTTTTGGAGATTTTGGTCTGATTTTTGATTAAATGAGCAAGAAAATGAATCAACATTGAAAATTTGATCATAAAAAATGGTTTTAAGCTTTTATTAGAATCTAGGCAATTCTAATAATGCCCTAGCAATCATAGAATGTAACTTTTTGTTACTTTTAATTAATTTATAATAATATTAATAGTGCGATTGAATATGCTAAATTGGCCGTAGTGTATGTGTGTGAATGCAGAAGTGTATGGATATTTCCTAGTGTTTGGTTGTCGCTGGAAGGGCATCCACTGCGTAAAAAAAAATATGTTGGATAAGGTGGTGGTTCATTCTGCTGTGGCAACCCCTGAATAATAAAGGGACGAAGTCGAAAAGAACATAAATGAATGAATAATAAAGCGGCACAGTGGAGACAGTCGTCTCACGTCCAGAAGGTCACTAGTTCAAGCCTCGGCTGGGTCAGTTGGCATTTTTGTTTAAAGTTTGCATGTTCTCCCTGTGTTAGCGTGGGTTTCCTCTGGGTGCTCTGGTGCGCTATAGGAGAATTGGGTAAGCTAAATTGGCTGTAGTGTATGTGTGGATGTGAATGAGAGTGTTTGGGTGTTTCCCAGTACTGGGTTGCGTCTGGAAGGTCATCCGCTGCATAAAACAGATGCTGGATAAGTTGGCGGTTCATTATGCTGTGGCGACCACTACTAAATAAAGGGAAATTTAAGCTAAAAAGAAATTGAAAGAATGAATAATTAAAATAATTATAATAATAATAATAATAATAAATATTATTTTTATTTCTTTTTATTTATTAAATGACCACTAAAATGTTTAAGAGTATGGTTAGGAAATAGAAAATATTATTGACTTATATTATATTATTGGATAAAGAACATGTATTTGTTTTTGTTTGTTTATTTAATTTAATATAAATAATAGGAACGCTAGGTTTAGCTGTTTATTCATTCATTTATTTATTAATTTATTAATACATTTATTTATTTATTATTATTAATTTTTAATGTTAAAATAAATGTTTTAATAATTTATTAAATACTTCTTAAATTAAAGTAACATTTTTATTTAATATTTTAAATAGTAATTTAGATAAATAATCAATAGAAAATAAATTATGATATATGAAATAGTTCTGTGGTAACTAAATATTTTTCTTCTTAATT
>NC_141026.1:53440000-53472500 GCF_052040795.2 Danio rerio | reverse complement strand
TCCCCACAGGTTATCTGTAAATACCTTTACCAAAATAAATATATTTTGCCCATAATTAAATTGCCCTGCATTACATTATAAAACAAACAGGAAATGTGTTTTTCTTTTCTTTTAATGGGAATATGAGAGTCTGTTCTTTTCTCCATCCCCAGTATCACCTTTGACCTCTCTCTTATCACAGGCAGTCCAATGGAAGTCTGCTAAACTCTGAAATTATTCTCTGACCGCTCACTGACACCCTTCTCAGCACTCCTTCATTTTCTACACCCCCCTGCATTTTCTCTTAGGGCGGTCAGATCAATTTTCTAATATTCTATTCCTTTCGCTGTATATGGTTATACTATTCGAGCTAATTGCCTCATAGCTCAGCTACAAAAAAAGGCCTCCAGTGTCGATTGTTAGCTTTATCACGCAGAGAAAAGGCTAGGATACATTAGCATTTAAATTAGCTGGAGACGAATGCTAATAGAGAGGAGTGACACTGGCGGTCAAAGAAGATACAATCACTTTAAATACACTTTAAAGAAGTACCTTTCAGAAGGCCGTCACTAGTTTGGGGATATTTCCATCAGCCTTTTATTCACAATTGTTTTTCTCTCTCTCAGAATTAGCGGCCTAATTGTTAATGTGTTGATGTTAATGGTGTCATTACAGTTAATTAGCTAAATTTCATTGTTGTTCAAATGCAAAATTAGCGCATGTAGCTTTTCTTTTACAGCCTTTTAGGAACATGATTGAGTCTATTGTAAGATTGCTCACATTTCGAAAATTGGAAATTTAACTGTGTAGGGCATTCAGCCATACTGAGAGGTCCTCATTTATATTATACACATACATACACACACACACACACACACACACACACACATGCATTGTTTTGTTTACATTTTTTAAACTTTAAACAAAAGTATTAGAACATATCAGTACCTCGCTATAATGCGGTTCTCCTTTTGTGGCCTCGCAGCTTCGCAGATTTTGTTTGTGTAAGTTGACATGCTTTTTTTTTTTAATAGAGCAGTGTTCTGCGTTTTGATTGGCTGTATACCATTGTCAATCAAGCTCCTTTGTGTCTCTGTGTACAGTACAGAATGTGTTTAGCTTGTCAAATTAACATAAATCTTCGATCGCTAGCAGTGCGAGTTCCAACAAAGATGTAAAAAGGGTTGCAATTGTCCGCAGCAAATCCATCAAGGGGGGGTTGCACACCGGATGCGCCACACCATGCAGCGACATGCATCTTACAATTGTAAACATAGGTTTAAATCAGCATTTGTACACCGGCGCCGCAACAATGTTTTTGCCTTTGGTTTCATTCTATAATACTGGAGTTGTACTCACCGGCCACTTTATTAGTTACTGGGTTGGATCCCCTTTTGCCTTAAGAACTGCCTTAATCCTTTGTGGCATATATTCAACAAGGTGCTGGAAATATGCTTCAGAGATTTTGGTCCATATTGACATGATAGTATCATGCAGTTGCTGCAGATATGTCAGCTTTACATCCATGATGCGAATCTTCAGTTTCACCAAATCCCAAAGGTGCTCTATTGGATTGAGTTCTGGTGACTGTTGAGGCCATTTGAGTACAGTGAACTCATTGTCATGTTCAAGACACCAGTCTGAGATGATTTGCGCTTTATGACATGGTGCATTATCCTGCTGAAAGTAGCCATCAGAAGATGGGGACTCTGTTGTCATAAAAGGATTGACATGGTCAGCAACAATGCTCAGGTAGGCTGTGACGTTGACATGATTCTTAATTGGTACTAACGGGTCCAAAGTGTACCAAGAAAATAACCTTCACACCATTACACCACCACCAGCAGCCTGAACCGTTGATACAAAGCAAGATGGAATCATGCTTTCATGTCGTTGATGCCAAATTCTGACCCTACCATCCAAATGGCGAAGCAGAAATCAAGACTCATCAGACCAGGCAGCGTTTTCTATCTTCTGTTGTCCAATCTTATTGAGCCAGTGTGAATTGTAGCCTCAGTTTCCTAAGCTGACAGGAGTGGCACCCGGTGTGGTCTTCTGCTTCTGTAGCCCATCTGCCTCAAGGCTGGAGGTGTTGTATGTTCATAGATGCTCTTCTGTATTCCTCTGTTGTAACGAGTGCTTATTTGACTTACTGTTGGCTTTCTATCAGCTGGAACCAGTCTGGCCATTCTCCTCTAACCTCTGGCATCAACAAAGCATTTTTTGCCCACAGAACTGCAGCTCACTGGATATTTTCTCCTTTTTAGACCGTTTTCCGTGAACCCTAGAGATGGTTGTGCGTGAATATCCCATTAGATCAGCAGTTTCTGAAATACTCAGACCAGCCCATATGGCACCAACAACCATACCACATTCAAAGTCACTTAAATCATCTTTCTTCCCCATTCTGATGCTCGGTTTGAATTGCAGCAGGTAGTCTTGATCATGTCTACATGCCTAAATGCATTGAGTTGCTGCCATGTGATTGGCTGATAAGAAATTTGCATTAATGAGCAGTTGGACAGGCGTACTTAATAAAGTGGCCGGCTAGTGTATTTTTCTATGAAGATTTGAACTTTGAGAGTGTATAAACAAGTGTGTATAAAGTGTGTAGTAAGGAGTTTTACAGCCTTAAAACATCTATAATGAATGTTAAAATTAAAGCAGATTACTTCACGTATTTCGCCTATTGCAGGTTATTTTTAGATTGTAACTAATAACAATAGGTATTAGTTAGCAAATAACAAGGGACCACTAACAATAGCAAATAACAAGGGACCACTGTAATCAAAGTACATTTTTTGGCAGTTTCTTTAAATGTTTTATTTGTATCTATGTAAGTGTCAGAAGGCGGTCGGTGCACCTTATGGGCCCTAAAAACAGCTTTGTCAGGTGTAATGGCCATGGCTACACACACATTTTGTCACAGGCATACACACATATTTTAAGGCCATTATGGTCCATATGGTGCAACGCAGCTGGCTCAAACGTGTGTGTAGTAGTGCGAGGTAAACTCAGCTTCTCCTCTCTCAGGGTGAAATTGCTGTCTTTGTCCTTGTGGGTAAAAGCTCTTTGCGTAGCTCCTCATTTATTACCTGCTCACAGGTGCAAATGGAGCAAATCGCTGCTGTCCATCAGACAGTGGGAGGCAGTGGAGTGTCCTGCTGCGTCGCTGGTCGTTCTTTACCCACACACACATGCTCATCGTTGGGGAATGGTCCGTCATAAAAAGCTCTTGTATGTTAATGTGCAGGTCTAATGCTGGAGGAGGTAATGGCTGGGAAAAACTGCTGGACGTGTCTGCGGAATTGAGGAGGACAAGGCCTTGTGCCCACCCCTACCAGAGCACACTGCTTAATGAGGCATCACAACTGCGATCAGCATACACACACACGGGCATAAACACACTCCGCTATTGCTGTAGACAAGGCTTGGAAGAGCACAGCAGCTCAAACGAACCCAGAAATTAAGCGTTTGACCTTGAATATACAATTTGTTTGGTGTTTAAAAGCTTCCTCTTTACAATCCACAAGGGAACGAGATGCTCCTCCTGGTCTACTGCTAGCAGGGAGCAGTAAAGACCACAGCAATCTGATCCTACGCTTCTGTTTCTATTTTCAGGGTTTTCTTGTACTCGGGCAGAGGAATTCAATAGCAAAAACTGAAGCGTCATTTACTGTCACAAGACGAGAGCTGTTGGAGTTTGTTTCTGTAACTTTCACACAATGTCAAACGTAAACTCAGTTTAAGGACTAACTGTCGATCCGTCGATCTATTGTCTTTTATCACTCTTCAGCGCATCGTTCTTCCTTTATCTGTTTATGCATCATTCTTTCATCATCCATCCATTCATTCATCCATTTATGCATAATTTTTTTAATATTCATCCATCCATCCATTTGTCTATCTATCTATCTATCTATCTATCTATCTATCTATCTATCTATCTATCTATCTATCTATCTATCTATCTATCTATCTATCTATCTATCTATCTATCTATCTATCTATCTATCTATCTATCTATCTATCTATCTATCTATCTTTTCCATCTGTCTTTTACCCATAAGTCTTCCCTTATCCATACATGCATCATTCTTTCATTATCTATCCGTTCATTCATTCATCCATCCATTCATCATCTTTTTCATCCATCCATCCATCCATCCATCCATCCATCCATCCATCCATCCATCCATCCATCTGTCTCTATTTATCTCCTTTTATCACTCTTTCACCCATCATTTTTCTTTATCCATACATGCATCATTCTTTCATCACCATCCATCCATCCTTTCATCCGTCCATCCATCCATTCATTCATCCGTCATCTTTTCTTTATTCATCCATCATCCATCATGTGCATGATTAGATTATTCTTAGTTATACTATATATCATTTTCATTTACTTGCTCTTTACCTTCCTTAAATACTTCTAGTAATATCATCCATCCATCCAATTATTATTAGATTTTTCTTTGTTATTCCATATATACTTTTCCAATCACTTGCCCTTTACTTTCCTTCATTACTTCTAGTATTTCCATCCATCCATTCATCACCATCTTTTGTCCATCCATCCACTCATCCACTCATCCATCCACTCATCCATCCACTCATCCATCCACTCATCCATCCACTCATCCATCCATCCATCCATCCATCCATCCATCCATCCATTCATCCATCCATCCATCCATCCATGCATGATTAGATTATTTTTAATAATTCCATTATCATTGGCCATTCACTTGCCCCTTACTTTTTTCATTACTTCTAGTAATTCTATCCATCCATCCATCCATCCATCCATCCATCCATCCATCCATCCATGCTTAGATTTTTCCTTGTCATTCTATACATCATTTCCCATTCACTTTTACTTTTCTTCTCTTCATTACTTTACATTACTTTACCTTCATTATTTTACTTTCCTTCATTTCTTTTAGTAATTCCATCCATCCATTCATCCATTAATTTGTCAAATACTTTCTCCGTCCATACATCCATTAATTTTTCCAATCCATTCATTCCTTGAATGTTAATTATTAGTTGGACTAAACTGAATCGACTCTGAAGAATTACTGTTTTCAATGTCTGATTTTAAGTCATCATTCATTATTTATCATCATCACAATGCATGAGGCTGAACTCTCAGTGAGTATTTCTTCAAATCAACCAAAGCTGTGTTTCTGTGCATTTGCAGTCAAGTAAAAGTGCCAGCTGAAAGAGAGACGTTTGTTTAACTGATCGTTCAATTGACTTTGATCTTTGAACAGTAAAGCCCATTATTTACTTGAAGGACACACAGACATCAAAGTGCTAAAACAACTGATTTTCACTTAGTTTGTGTGCAATTCTGTTTCAGTTCAGCTCTTGTCTTTTTGCTGTTGACTAGTACGTCTTTTGAACCTAAACTGAATAACATCTTCACTGCATTCAATAATGTTTGCTGATGTAAGGGACAAATGCTTGGCAGTTTATAAGCGTGAGCTGTAAAACATGAAAGTTTGAGAGAGACAGAAATGATTTCATGTTCTGGGGGCATTAGAGGCATTGCGGGCGCTTTCTGTCAAACATATACCTTTGTGCAGGTCTGACTGGCTTGACACGGTCGAGACAGCAGAGGAGAAATAGTTGCTCCATATCTCTTTCCTGGAGGTGTTTTGTGTTGGGTCTGTTCAGATGGAGCCCTGTGTTTAAGTGTGTGTGTGTTTCTGTTTGCCTGTCTGTCAACATTGGACCCTAAAACTGCTGACAGCACTTTGAGGTCACAAAGGCCACTGAAATAAACTGAACCAAACCACTGTTTCCACCAGCACACACAGACTTGTTTTCTTTATCTGCCAGTCAATAGTTCAGCTCTATAGACTCAAAAATAGGAAGCAAAGAGAGAGATAGAAAGGCAAGTTTCCATTGAAAACTTCAACCTCTAAACTAATCTCTAAGAGTAAAAACTTATCCTTCTTTCATTTGTCCATCCATCCATGCATTAATAGATTATTTTTAGTTTTTCCATCCATCATTTTCCATTTATTTTCCTTTTTCTTTCCTTCAGTACTTCTAGTAATTTCATCCATATATCCTTTAGTTTTTCCACTTCCTCAATCCTCCATCCATCCATCCATCCATCCATCCATCTATCCATCCTTCCTTCCATCCATCCTTGCTTCCTTCCTTCCTTCCTTCCTTCCTACCTTCCTTCCATCATCCGTTAATTTGTCCAATACTTCCTCCATTCATCCATCCATTCATCCATCTATTAATTTGTTCAATACTTTCTCCATCCATCCTTCTAGACATTATTTTGTCCAATACTCTATCCATCCATCCATGCATTATTTGTCCGATATTTTCACCATCCATCCATCCATCCATCCATCCATCCATCCATCCATTCATCCATCCATCCATCCATCCATATATCTATTCATATATCCATCCATTCATCCATCCATCCATCCATCCATCCATCCATCCATCCATCTATTAATTTGTTCAATACTCCATCCATCCATCCATCCATCCATCCATCCATCCATCCATCCATTATTTTGTCCAATAATTCCTCAATCTATCCATCCATCCATCCATTAATTTGTCAACTTCATCAATCAATCAATCAATCAATCCATCCATCCATCCATCCATCCATCCATCCATCCACTTCAAATATTCAAATAGATCTGCACTTCCTTGTTAGTTTATATATTGTTCAATACTTTCTCCATCTATCCTTATATATATCCTTATAGATATCCTTATATATATATATATATATATATATATATATATATATATATATATATATATATATATATATATATATATATATATATATATATATAGTGTGGCTGCCTTTGAAGAAGATGAATTATATTAAATTCCAGCATATTAGAGAAAATATCCTTTGTATGCAGTGATCCTTGGCCATTAATGTTTTTTCTCTCTCTTTTTCATAGCTGTAAGAAGTCAAAAGGAGAACTTTTTGAACGGTAGACTTAGAAAGCATTTCTCATAACTCAGGTGAATTTTAAGATGGAGCCATTCATCATTCTTGTCACTTTTGTCTCGAACATCTGTGTCTTTTGGGCTGGTGGACATGTTTTTTGCCTTTGACGTGCTCACAGAGCCACATTTTATTCCCACTGCGGGTCTTTATGCTGTCCGTCTGCCAAGTGAGGGAAGATACACTCTATATTTTCATATCGTTTCCATATAGTCCTGCTTTGAATTAAAAAATAAAACGATATCTCTTACAAAATATGTTCAAATGTGCTGTAATTGTGCTGTGATCCTGATAAGTGTAAATTCAATGCTTGGCCACTCCAGAGAAAAGCATTATGGGTGATTTAGTTCTTGGTTCAGCCTGCCTTGCTGAGATATATTACCCAAATGACTGTGGATGTGTGAGGTGCTCTTGAGATATAGGAGCTGACAGCGAAATATCTGTCCCATTTAAGGGTTGGCTTGTTGTGCATTAAACTGTATGGTTGGGATATCTGAAGATGTAGCTGAACACACAACCTTCGACAGACCTCCTCAGGAGTCCTCGCTTCAGCAAACCGCTAGTTGATTGGAAAATTGAAGCATTCGGTGGAAGTAAATGCCCAATTTTTTTGCTTATTTTTGGCATAATTCACACACGCATCTGGTTTATTATTCAGTTAATCACATTGCTGTTTGATTAGGAGCAGAAATGGAGCAATTGATTTGTTTCTAAAGCAAAAGAAGTTTTTTATTATTATTTCTGTGGATAATAGTGTGTAGTTATGTATAAACGGTTATTGATTGATTCGTGCTTTGTAGATTCTTGTTTTTCAGATTTGTTGAACTTGTTATTCTTGATTGTCTTGTTCCTTTGTTCGAGTAAACAACACCAAAAAACAAAACATGGGATTACTAATATTAGACATACACATCCAGTATCCTTGCACATTATATGTTTATTTGTAAGTAATGTCCCAGTACTGGGCTGCGGCTGGAAGGGCATCCACTGTGTAAAAGATATACTGGAATATTTGGCGGTTAATTACGCTGAAAAATCAGAGACTAAGCCAAAGGAAACTGAATATATGAATGTAAGTAGTGAATTTTATGTTATGCTTAGATACAAATATGTCAATAGTTATGTTTCCATCCAACCTAATTTTATCCTCATTTTGCATATGCGCATAAAAAAATGGTTGATGGAAACACCATGATGCTCATAAATTTTGAAAACAACTGAGAAGGATAAACTTTTTATTCGACAAGAAAAGATGCGGATAAACTACAGTACGATGGAAACTGTTTTACCGCACAAATTTCAATATGCGCTTTAAAAAAAGGTAATTTGATTTTATGACAAGAGATCATGTGATGATGAAAATGTGTGTAAATGGACAAACCAGCAGGCTGAGCACACTGTAGAACATCTGAACGGTTGTTTTGGTCATTCTAAAATGCCGTACCGTTTCAGTATTAGTGTTATTATATTATTAATGACCTCCAGAATCAAGAGCGTCTGTGCTCTGAGTCTGACACCTTCTAACGCCACCTCGCGTTCACTGTGTGTCAGGATTGCCTACTGAGGCTTAGTCATTTATTAGATGAAGAAAAGATTGACGCAGCTTCTCCTACTGCTGCAAATTCAGTTTTTACTATTGATATCTGGTGCCAGTTGGATGAAAACGCTGCTTCATTCGCACGTCTTTTATGCGATAATCCAGTTTTGAGCGTAAAATTCATTCGCATTTTTGGATGAAACATAGCTAGTGTGAGAGTCAGTGTTGAGATTCAGTGTTTATTACTTTTGAAATTAATATATTATGATCTTAAGCCCAGCCAAGATAGAAAATTAGAAAAAAAATCTAATTTTAATAATTCTAATTCTAATTACTTTCCTTAAATGTTCCTTAAAAAGTTTACTTTCTTTTTTTAAGTGACTCAAGATCGTAATATGTTACTTTTATTCTCCCAATTTAAAAGTTTTTAAATTCTTTTATTTATATTAATTAAAATACAGTAAATCTGTAATACTCAGAGAGGTTACAATACAACATTTTACAATAGACAAAATAACATTCAAGAGTTCCCACTTAGTTATGCTTAGCGTTTATAGCAGGTTTGGCATGCTGTCCCGGGAGAGAACCCTGAGCTCGGAGATATTTGAACCCAGGGCTCCCGCCTGGTCAATAAGCATATCAGGAGATTCCAGATCAGGTAGGTCTCGAGAGCTCCCCCTTTAGAAAGGGATGAAAAGGAGGAGATGGGGTGGAAGGGGGATTCTTCCAAAACGACGATAGAGCAGTAGGCAGAAAATGATCCATTTATAGTAAACTAGGATCACTCTGATTGGATTATTACTGATTATTGCTCCTCTCGAAATTAGTTTATGAAACTTCACTTATAACAAATACAGTGTGCAGTAGGGCTGCACAATATTGGAAAAATCTGATGTTGCAATATTTGATTTTTCTGAGATAAATACTGCGATATGAGTACAGTCTCACAAGATAGTTTGAATAGCACTATTTGATGGTTTTCTAACTGTTTTCAGGTACAGAAATTAAATAATCACAATGCAATTTTTTTTCTTAGCTTTGCAGCGTTTCTTGTCCAAATATCTAAAAAACAATGATTAAATAAAAAAAAAATGTTTTCAACTTCAAAACAAAAACAAGTCAACAAATGCAATTCTGTGGCTCCTTTTTATTATATTTTAGACTAAAAATTGCACACATTGCAATATCAATTGCAGAAATGATATATTGTGCAGCCCTAGTATGCAGCATAAATGAGTACACTTTCTTTTGAAAATTATTATTTTTAGTCATTTCCCCATGAATAGGGAAACGGCATGAACGGCATCATACTGCCCTGTAGTGTTTATTTTAAAAATGAAATGCAGCCATACGCACTTCTGGCTACATAATTTGCAATCTCCAGAAACGTATATAGGGCTGCCTTTTCAGAATAAGCCTATGTTGCTTTTTTTGGACTTGTTTTCTTGTTTTCTTGTTATTTTGTTAGATTAATTCCAGCTTTGGCTTTGGTACTGACTAATCTACTGTATATGCACAAATGTATCATTGCAAAGCATCCTTTAAACAAAAACATACATTTAAAAGAGAGATCTGTGTGGTGTGTACTCTCATTTATGCACTGTTATATATACTATTGACCCCAAACATTTGAATGATTTAAATAAGTGCTTATTTACTCATTTTACACATTCAATCTTAAATATAAAAAACAGTTTGCTAATGTTTAATCCAAAAAACAAAACAAAACTGAATTGTCCTGGGGTGTCACGGTGGCGTAGTGGGTAGCACGATTTCCTCACAGCAAGAAGGTCGCTGGCTCGAGCCCCGGATGGGTCAGCTGACATTACTGTGTGGAGTTTGCACATTCTCCCCCTGTTCGCATGGGTTTCCTCCGGGTGTTCCGGTTTCCCCCACCGTCCAAAGGTGAATTGAATGGACTAAATTGGCCGTAGTGTATGAGTGTGAATGCAAGATGGTATAGGAGTTTCCCAGTGATAGATTGCTCCTGGGCGGGCATCCGCTGCGTAAAACATATGCTGGATAAGTTGGCAGTTCATTCCACTGTAGTGACCCCTGATTAATAAAGGGACTAAGCTGAAAAGCAAATGAATGAATGAAGGAATGAATGAACTCTATTGACCTTGTTCCTCATGTTCAAGTGGGCGCAGCCATTTGAATCTTTTTGGCTCAGGACTTCTGATCCCATTTACTTCCATTTATATTTAGACAATATAATTTTTCTTATTCCACGTTGTCTGTATAATTATGAACACTTATTTGTAGACGAAGTAGTTTGACTGTTTTCTACTATTCTTCCTAGTCATTTCTCCCAAAGGAAACTGAATCAGAAGTACTAAAACAATTGCAAAAAGGAGTGCACTTCTGCACTGAAGAATAAGGTCAAACTTAAGCACAGGATGAGCATTCTAGCTTTCTAAAAAAGCACTGGCCCTTCCTAAACAGCAGATTTATAAAAGTTGCAAGAAGTTCTGCAATATCCAACTCTTTCCTTCCTATGTGGTGACTGATGAGGCCTTAGGAGATTCATGTTGTGTGTGTGTTAGCAGTTCTGTTTCAGCAAATACAAGTGTTTTTGCCATGATCAGCATATAGAGATCAAGATTTTGTATAAGGGTGTTTGTGCGTACTCAAGAGTGTGTTCCTAAGTGCCAATTTTATTTAAAAGGAAGTACTAATGGCGCAATGACGATTCGCTTAACAGGGGTACGAATCTAAACTGCTAATTAATTTGGTGTCTAATTGCGGTGTAATGAATTGCTTGTTAGGCAACACTCCTGTGCTACGACAAGGTCGTTTACAACCAAAGGCTGAAATGGAGGACTGGGTGAGCTCTTGTGTGAGTTAGACTGTGGTTAGTTTGCGCTTCATACTAAAGGGCTGATACCGTTCAGAAAGACTTGTTCCCTTCTGACGTCAATTAGGCTTTTGTTTGGAGGCAACAGTGCTTAGCATGGATCATCTGTGTGTGAGCGTGCATGTGTCATACCTGTCCAAACCCATAAAGCCACTGCTAGGGTTTGATAGGAAGTCTGCAGCCGATAGCGATGCCTCAGTGGCCCTTCACTCTCTCTCTCTCTCAGAGGGACATGACCTCTTTTATGCTCTGCACAGGGCAGAATTACCCCCGGTGTGTCTGTATTTGTACGTGTATTCAACACAATCCATCTGAAAAAAACTTCCTTCTTCTAAAAACATAAAAAAAGCCCATCAGAGCTGTTTTTATTGTGTTTTAACTGTTATGCTGGTAACACTTTACAATAAGGTTGTATTAGTTAAGAAAAGTGTGAAAATGTTGATTCCTGTCTGAGAAAATTATATAGTGAGGTGTTTTACAGCCTATAAACATCTATAATAATTGTAAATAAATTATTCAAATAAAGTGGACTACTTCAGGTTATTTTAAAAACATAACTCCCGTGATAAACGAGGGACCACTGTATGTCATAAAATAATTCAGTAAGTAAAACATTTCTAGCATATCATTTTTAAACCATTGACCCTTTCCTGCCTTCTTTCTGCAATATCTCTTTTTAGATCACTTGTTTACTTACACATGGGCGGGATCAACCTGTCACTCACATGAGAGCCACCAATAGCAAATCACCACCATCCAATCAAATCCCCCAGGACAAAATCAAGTCCCGCCCTACATTTTCTTTTTCTCATTTGAGATGTCACTTGCTATTTATGACAAAATAGAGCCTTTACACCCTTTACACCTTTAGTTTCATGCCGACTTTAATGGCGTTCCAAGCAATAAGTGTAAGATTCGGCAGAAGCATTGGACCATGGCCAGGCAGAAACCGTCCTGCAATGATTCCACTAAAGTGAAGCGCTAATAGAGCGGAGTCATTTCCACAGAGATCAGCGGGACTGGTTCTGGATCAGTGTTCCACGTTTGGCTGAGATCATAAATCTGTGGGTTGGAGAAATCTGCTGTCTGAACAGGTGCTCTGTGTCGTGGGGAAGATACTGTAGGAGTGCTGAAAAGAGCGAATAATGGAAAGAGTACTGAGTGTGTACTTTTCAATTGGATGGCTAAGTTCTTTAGAACACTATTTTAATAAAAACAGTACCCTTTGTAAGATTGTAACAGCCTCATCTTACATGATTGTGACCCTGGACAACAAATGTTGGACAGGTATGTTTTTGCCAACACCCAAAGGTAAAGTGCATGGGCCAAAATTATAGATTTTTTTAAATGCCAAAAGTATTTAGTATATTAGATAAAGATCTTGTTCTATTAAGACATTTAGGTCCTATCCCAATTCTACCCCTTAGCCTTTCTCCTTGCCTCTTGTTTTGCCCGTTCACGTGAAGAGGTAGGGGTGACCTTATTCTCTTTAGCTTGAAGGCATAGGGCTAAAGAGAAGGGCTAGATAGCCTTTGAGAAGGACATTTTTCAGGACCACATTCAAAACAATGGAGTAAGACATTTTTCCCAGAAAACAATAGCTACAACGGCAAAATGGCTACATACGGAAGTGAGGAGATGCACAAAATTAGTATTTTTTTGCCATTATTATGAATTTTTACAACAAACAAGCTTATGATTTAATACATTCACAACGGCATTCCTGTTTTACTGTCATGCTTTTAAAAAAACCTGCTAAAATAAAAACCGCTAAATTGTACTATCTATTTCTGGATTACTTTTTAAAATACTGAGGTTGGATTTGGGGGGATTGGTCGGTTGGCCGGTCAGAAAGTCAGTCAGTCGACCTCTGGTGAGTTAACGTGAGAACAGCAGGCACGAATGGCACTCGATAGAGAAATTTGAGATCTGAAAAAGCATACACAGTGGATTCGTGAAAATAAAAACTGCAAAAAATGTAGCTCTTGGGATTTATTTGGCGCTCTCCAGAAATGTATATAGGGGTACGTGATCAGAATAAGCCTGGGGTTGGTTTTATTTCTGCCTTTGGCTATGCAACCAAATGTCCGAACGCCATTGAAAACCAGAAGTAGCCCCAGTGTGACCTCTATCAAATTTTAGTTGCATCTTCAGTAAAAAAAAATCACAAAATTTTATAATTAAGTCATAATCTGTAGCTATGTTTTGTTATCCTAAAGTAAGATAAGCTCATCATAAAGCTCAGCCAATGCATGTTTGTTTATGTAGGCTATTTTCCACTGTGCCTTCAGCTACCTATATAGCAGTGCATTATTCTTAGCTCTATTTAACATATTTTTCCATATCTAAATCCAGTCCTCTCAATTCCACAGTTTCTCCCCACCATCAGCGCCCAAAATGTGAAGAATGTGTGACAGACTGCATGCGGACTTACAGTTGTGCTGACAGTGATAGTGCTGTTTACCTAACCGTGCGTTTGTGTGTGTGTGAGTTTATATTGGCGAAGTAATAAAATGTCATATCAGCAGAGCTTGGCTAAACGGCAAGAAATCAGAACGTCTGCTAAATATTCATGACAGGTTACAGGAGCTTGGAGCCACTTGTGTGTGTATGTGTGTGTATGCAATTTCCAGTCCCATCACATGTCACAGATCTAGATGATAATGAACCGTTTGCATGCAAGCTTCATTGTGAAGGTCACTCACACAGGACCTGACAGTAAATGAAGGACAGGTGAAGAGTCTATCAATCTAGTTAACATATACACGACTTTGACAGCGACCCAAGTCCATTTAGAATATCCAGCGGCAGATTATTTCAGAGAGTGACAATCAGAATGTGTGTTTGTGTCTCTCTGTGTGTGTGTGTGTGTGTGTATGTAAGGGGCAGTGGAGTACTGTAAGATTAGATGCTTTGCTTGACTGGGAATCCTCCCATAATATATAATAATTACACGGATCATTGCTTCCCCACCTCAGAGAGAAAGAGAGGGAGAGCGCCAAATGAATTCAATTTGATCTGAGCTCCTCCATGCTGATGAGGAGAACGGCCTTATGGGATGTGGCGAGAATGACAGCACGCCTTTCTGCTCTCGTTTCGCTAATCACTCCATCCAGTACTTTTCTATCATCCGACTGTCCTCGTCCTCCTCTCCTTCACTCATCCATCTGTCTCGGAGTGCTTCGTGCCTCCAAGTTTGTACTGAACTGATTCGCTCCGTGCCGATCTTTGTGATATTTTCTGCTTCTCTTCTCTGACTGACTGACTGACTTCTCTAAATCGCTTGTCACTTTCAGACTGGATTGAAAGGGATATGATAAAAGGATTGTGTGTGATATGATATGATTTGGATTGCCACAAAGTAAAGGCAAGACTTGGTTTTCTAAGCTTGACATGCAGCTTGACTACAAAGGAATCATTGAATCATTTTTAGTTTAACTTAATCATAAAAACAAACTCATAAACTTAGAAGTAACTTGTTCACATCTGGTTACTCCATATGTATTTGGTGATCTGAAAGCTATCAATAATTTAACAATTTAAAATGATAAACACTACCTGATACAAGTCTTATAATTAATCCAGTTATAAGAGCAACTTGACTTCTTGTTGATCATTTGTAAAACTATCAGAAGGTAGATTTTTCTGATGAATCATCTGTTGATCTGCATCCCAATCATCACGAATACTGCAGAAGACCTATTGGAACCTGCATGGACCCACGATTCTCACTGAAATCAGTCAAGTTTAGTGAAGGAAAAGTCATGGTTTGAGGTTACATTCAGTATGGTGGAGTGATCTGCAGGGTGGATGGCAACATCAACAGCCTGAGGTATCAAGACATTTGTGCTGCCCTTTACATTACAAACCACAGGAGAGGGCAAATTCTTCAGCAGGATAGCGCTCCTTCTCATACTTCAGCCTCTACATCAAAGTTCCTGAAAGCAAAGAAGGTGAAGGTGCTCCAGGAGTGGCCAGCCCAGTCACCAGACATAAACATTATTGAGCATGTCTGGGGTAAGATGAAGGAGAAGGCATTGAAGATGAACCCAAAGGATCTTGATGAACTCTGGAAGTCCTGCAAGAACGCTTTCTTTGCCATTCCAGATGACTTTATTAATAAGGTATTGCAGAGATGTATGGATGTATGGATGCAGTCGTCCAAGCTCATGGCAGTCATACACAATATTCATTTGTACAATATTCACAGAGATAAAAGTCCCATAGTGCATGGTCCCCAACCTTTTTATCACCGTGAACAAGGGAGTGGGGTGGAAGTTTGTAAATTGTTAGGTGACCATCAACCGTTTTCTCAGAGGATGACTAGTTAACAAAATATTTCTGTCACTCTAGCTGCATCCCAAATCGCATACATGCACTACCATTTTGTAGTAAAAATAGTTTAAGTAATGCGTTCACACTGAAAACTCGGAAAATAATAAGTGCACTTTAAATACCCCAATGATGCACTTATTCAACAGGTAAAATGAAGTGTGGAATGATAGACACTTCACGCACTCAACAACCGCAGGTTTGCTCACGTAGCGGAAAGGGCGGAGCTATCGGTGCACATCTTGGATAACTTTGTTAATTTTGGATGGTGAAAGTGAAACTCTGCTACGAGAGTGATTATAGCGCCTCCTGATGGTGAATGCGGTTTTACTAATGGCAGGTATTATTTGATAGTTTGGTCATTTATTTCACTGATTTGGCAACAGTCAAACGTCATCAGAAAAATGATTTGAATTTCCGCTCAGTAAAAAAACATTAGTGCTCCATTTAGGACGACACTACATACTCACTTAAAACAGTTTGGCTATTAATAACCCAACAGGTAACCCAATGATGGGTTGTTTTGTCACTGACCTGCTATTGGTTTTTTTTAACCCAATCCATTGAGTTGTTAAGGTTAACCCAAGTTGTTGGGTTACAAAAATAACTAATTTGTTGGGTTGTTTTGCCAAAAAGTGGCTTAACCACTAATATCTCAAATATGTGTGTCATTTCCTCCAAAAAACTGTAGAAATGAACTAGGAGGTAGAGAAAGCGCTTTTATAGATCGGCTATGATGCATGCGCTTGTATTATCAAATTTAGAGTGAAACGGATATAAAAAACACGACACAGAAAGGTAATTTGATTTTAAAAACAACAATTCTATTATGTTAGAGCTAAAATAAACTTTACAATGTAAAAACAACATTACGTACGCATATTAATACAGCTGTTCTGTCAGTTAAATCAGTTGACTGTTGAAATTCAAAATTTTTAACCCAACTGGTTGAGCTATTAAATAAATAACCCAACAAAGGCTAAAAATAACCCACAAAGCACCAAACATTTAACCCAACTGGTTGAGTCATTAATGAATAACCCAATAAAGGTTCAAAATAACCCAACAAAGTACCAAATATTTTTTAATATATATTAAATATTATACCAAATATTTTTAACTATTGGGTTAAATAAATAACTCAACATTTTTTAGAGTGTACATATACTATGCTGTTGAGTGTGTAAGTGCATAAGTGCATAGTGTATAGTGTCAGTGCCATTTGAGATGCAGCTTCTGATATAAGTTTTATTTATGGAGAAAATTACAAAGCACTGCAGTGTTTGCCTGAGATAATTAGTCTACCGAAATGTGTATATTCCATACAAAGTATGAAGCTGATGGTCTGCAGCCTGGTGGTTGAGAACCACTGCCATAATGCAATACACAACCGTAAAAAAAAACAGAAAACACAAAATACCAAACTGTTAATTGACAGATTTTTTTAATGAAAATCAGATAATACAGGTTTAAAGCTAAAAAATTCTCAGTACGTTTCCATCCTTTAAATAATTTCTGTCCTTTCATATTTTCGCCTCCTTACAGCAGGGCAGCACGACTCCCTCTGCAGGCGGCGCTAAGGGTGAAAGAAGGGAAATATTAGAGACAGGAGTCAGACAGAGGGGCTAAAACAGAAAGAGAAGGGGGTGAGTGGGCATCCCTGCGGAGCGAACGGAGCAGAAGATGGACCTGTAATGAGCACCTGAGAGAGAGGGATGGAAAGACTGAGAGAAGGACAGAAAGAGTGGGAGTTAAGCTTGAAAAATATCGCAATACTCAAGCAAGGATCAGCTCAGAAGTGTGCCAAACAAATCCACGCTCTTTCTCATTGATGCTAACTATTTCTCTTTATTATTGCGTGGTGTTAATACAGTTCTGTTAATGTAGGGGTTTAATTATGGCTTTAGCGTGTGCATAAAAGAGGTGGTGTACACACACTCGCACACAGATACACAATTTAATCACAGTGCCGGGGACCTGATGCAGCTGAGAATTCAGCATGCAGTGCTGGACTAGAATACTGACAATCACAGCTAGAGAACTATCAACGCACACACATGCACACACGCAAATAGCCTTGTAGAATACTAAACACCCCCCCCACCTCCCACCAGAGGCCACCGGGTGCTAAATTAGATTGGCAATTGAAATATGTTTTTCTATGCTAATTTACTGCCTCTGTTTCCCTCTGAAAGATTTTCATTAGCCACTCTCGCTAACACCTCACTTGAGGATGACCGACAACTTTTAAAGAAGCAAATGAGAATACGTTTCCATTTTACTTGCACATTTGCATAAATAAGTGTCAAATTGACAATTACACGCACAGATGTTTTATTCAGTGTCTTCTTTTAATGTAAAATGAAACTAAGTAGAAGTTAGGAACTAGCTAGCTAGACAATTAGACTTTTCAGCTATTGTTTTTCTCATATTTTAGGTAGTTGATGATGAATGAATGTAATTCTTTAGTGCTAGTCGAACGCTATATTAAGTACAAGCATAACATAATTATTTTTGATTTGAGGTGCAATTATTTTGCTACTATTTTTAACTCCTTGGTTATTTTTCTTTATAGAAAAGAACTTTATTTTTGATTGAAATGCTTTTGAAAATGATTTTTTTCATCAGCAGTTCATGTTGACAACTTTATGCTCTATTAAGACATAAAATTACTTTTCAAGCTCATAAAAACACCATGAAAGAACATTTTAAACCTAGCTGCTTTCAAATTGTTCACTAGACTGTAAGTCTAGTTGATAGCTCTACATGAAAAACAGGTTGATATTCAGGTTATTTATATGAAAATCTTGCTGTTGCCATTCTCCATTCACCATATTTCACATTTTCGCATTGAAATGGAGTATTCCATGTGTAAGCAATCATTGCAAGATGCCATTTTAAACCTTTTATCTAAGTAAATAGCTTCAGATGAATTCACACAAGTTGTTATATGCCTTCAGAACATCTGGTGTGTAGCAAAATCATCTGGACTATGTGGTGCTTTTTCTGCCTTCAGAGCTATATATTATAAAATATGTTTAAAAAATGATAAACATTAAAAAACAGCAGTCTTAAGCCACTAGTATTTTCATCCCAAAACGGCTTAAAGTCAGTTATTTCAACGCAATCTAATGGCAATTCGTAAATTTTTGATTGAGTGGCTAATTCGTATGAATTCGTATGATCTAATTTGTACAATTTAGTATGATTTTCCCATCACCCAGTGACAGTTGGGTTTAGGGGTAGGGTTAGGTGCCACGCCTCCTTTTTAAAATCGTACATTTCCATACGACTCAACTCGTACGAATTCATATGAATTAGCCAATAAACTGACAAAACGTAAAATACTTATGTTTCCTCGTGAGATCAGGCTGGTTATTTTTATATTTTTTGTAGCATGTTAATTTGAAATATCAGGTTACATTTTTAAACATTATTTTTGTCATTATTTGAGGACTTGAGATGAAGTCCATATTTTAAAATTTTGAGTAGTAAGATTTTTTTCATTTTGGATAGTGAACTTTATATTATATATCTTTATTTTACTTGAAGATAGACAACAAAAGCTTCTTAATTCTAAGGAGAGAACATTTTTCAGTGTCAGTATTAAAAATCAGTTATTGTTACACGGTAAAAAATCTGTAATTTTATGGTTTATTTCTGGCAGCTGGGGTGCCGGAAAGAAAAAGTAAAATAACGGCCGTTAAATTATAGAAATTTACTGTAAAATAATATACATTAAATTGCAGAAATTTCCTTAAATTTAAAATTACTTTTCAAGCTTATAAAGAACACAATAAAAAAACATTTTAAACCTAGCGGCTTTCAAATTGTTCACTAGACTATATTTCAAAGTCTAGTTGATAGCTCTACATGAAACAGGTTGAAATCCAGGTTATTTATATGAAAATCTTGGTACAGCCGTTCTCCATTTGCCGTATTTCACATTTTCGCATTGAAATGGAGTATTCCATGTGTAAGCAATCATTGCAGTTTTTATATGCTTTTTATATGCTTTCAGAACATCTGGTGTGCAGCTAAATCTTCTTCATGGTTCTTTTTTTGCCTTCTTTATATTTTTTAAAAGGTTGCAAAAATTGTAAACATTGAAAAACAGCAAAACTTGTTCAGTACTCTGCAAAAGTCTAGGATTTTCATCTAAAAACAAAGGTTTAAAGTCAGTTATTTCTATGTTTCTATAGCATGTCAATTTGAAATATCAATTATATAATACCAAACATTATTTGAGGCCTTGAGACGAATAACGATATATATATCATATCATATATATATATGTCAGATTTTTTTTTATTTGGATTGTGAACATTATATATTTTTATTTTACTTGAAGATAGACAACAAAAGCTTCTCAGGGATAACATTTTTCAGTGTTGATATAATCTATAAAGTTATTGTGATATATATTTCTCAAATGTGGAAGAACAGTGTATGTCCAGTTAGTGTGGAATAACAGTACAACACCAAATCATCATAGCACTTTAAACCACTTAAGATCCCTTCATATTAGTTTTTATACAGTAACAGAAACTTCAGGTTGATATTAAGCATTTCTTTGAAGTTTATTAGTGTTATTAATATTTAAAAATTAATACAGTATAGGCGACGCAGTGGCGCAGTAGGTAGTGCTGTCGCCCCACAGCAAGAAGTTCGCTTGTTCGCTGGTTCGAACCTCGGCTCAGTTGGCTTTTCTGTGTGGAGTTTGCATGTTCTCCCTGCGTTTGCGTGGTTTTCCTCCGGGTGCTCCCAAGACATGTGGTACAGGTGAATTGGGTAGGCAAAATTGTGTGTTGTGTGTGTGTGTGTGTATGTTTCCCAGAGATGGGTTGCGGCTGGAAGGGCATCCGCTGTGTAAAAAAACGTGCTGGAGAAGTTGGCGGTTCATTCCGCTGTGGCGACCCCGAATTAATAAAGGGACTAAGCCGACAAGAAAATGAATGAATAAATAATACAGTATAGTAAATACAGTATAAGCAGTGCACAACACATAGACCTTTCTATAGTACAGGCAATAACAATCATCTATTAACAAAAAACAATACCTAAATACAACAAATAAATAAATACAATGCAGACATACATCATAACTAAATATTGTTGTTTATTTTTGAAAAGCTGTTATTTCAAAATGTTCTCGCGCTCCACCATCTCACAATATAGATAAATACATAAACAAATATGCTTGCCGTAGTTTACACAGGACTGGCGGGAAATATGCATTGATACAGCTTTATTATATACAGTGCTCAGCATCATTTGGTACACCCCATTTTGAAAATGAATATTTTTCTCCATTTTTCAGTCAATATAGACAATGTATTTGGTGCATTTAAACAAAACTGATTTATTAAACAAATATATTTATTAAAATCATAATTTGGCCACCAAAGGTCTTTTTATTTCTGCTTTGGGTAATATTTACAACAGATACTTTTACTCCACTTGCATTTTTAGGCAAGTATTGGTACTTTTACTTGAGTATGATTTTTCAGTACTCTTTCCACCACTGTACCCGGGTTGGCATGGGTTTCCTCTGGGTGCTCCGGTTTCCCCCAGTCTGAACACATGTGCTACAGGTGAATTAAATAAACTAAATTGTCCATAGTGTATCTGTATAAATGCGTGTGTAGAGTTTTCCAGTACTGGGTTGCTGCTGGAAGGGCATCCGCTGTGTAAAACATATGCTGAATTAGTTGGTGGTTCATTCCTCGGTGGTGACCCCAAATTAATAAAGGGACTAAGCCGAAAAGAAAATGAATGAATGAATGAATTATAACCTTGTTTTGGACTTTTACAGTTGCTCACCGCATAAACTTAATTGTAATGTGAGATTATTGTCTGATCTTATCACAGTACTGTATGTAGCAACGTTTTTTTTCTGTCTCAGCATTCAAGATTAGTCAAATTATTCCCCTCTAAACTCAACAAATCATACCTTTAATGTAAAACTTCATGCAAATTGCTCAGTTAAGCTCTTTACTATGCGCTTTCCTCGAGAACAGTCATGCAGGTGAAGATCTCTGACATTCACTTCTCACTCAGCACTTGAACTGTCTTTTTTTCCTTCTTCGTCCTCTCTGGTATTTCACACTCTCGGGTTTTTGACAGCCTAGGTGCTGGGAGTATTTCAAATGATCACGTTCAGTTCAAACCCCACGCAGAAGGGCACTTTGAAGTGCACTTTGACAATGCTTTTAGTGTTCCTCCTAAAATGCTCTCAATATTTTCATGTCTCCACTGTCTTTCAGGGCTTCACTCTGCCACTTCACTCTTTTTCTTTTTTTTTTTGTTGGGCTGATTTGTCGTACAGAGCTCACATGTAACAAGCATCTCCCTGGGTAAAAATTTCCCAAGAGGCATGCATGACCCTAAAGTTTCAGCATGACGTTAAACCTAACAAACAGCAGTATACAGAGAAACAGGTGCTATACGTTCGCAGTTTTCAGACAGAGATCCATTATTGCTTCTACAGAGTGCATGGGGTTTCAGAGCCCTGCTGCAATGCTCTGAGGTCAGGATGTTCACAGAGAGCTGCTATTAGACAATGGTCAAGGGTACAGGCAGACAGAATGGCTTGAAAAGAGAAATGTACAGTGTATTTATCGGTGTTCACTGTTTTAAATCATATGCATTGTTCTGTTTTGATAGGTCATTTGAATAGTTTTTGCATACATTGCTATTTTTTTTGGAGGGGGGGGGGGTGTCTCAATCGGACAATCGGATATGAGTCACTTTTAAAAGATGATGTAAGCAGGTTGTCAAAAATCGAACACAGTCACGAAATCGGAATTTAACAATCAGGATCTGCAGTGTAATTGCAGCTTAAGTCTGCAACCCATAATAAACTTTACTTTCTAAAACTCCTAATGGGATAGTTCACCCAAAAATGACAATTTTGTCATTATTTACACACCCTTTACTTCAGATATTTGAGTTTCTGTTGAGCACAGAAGAATATATTTTGAAGAAAGCTGAAAATGTGTAACAATTGACTTTCATAGTGTTTGTTTTCCCTACTATGGAAGTCAATGCTTACAGGTTGTCAGCTTTCTTCAGAATATCTTCTTTAGTGTTCAGCTAAAGAGAAAAACTAAAGGATTTAAAAACATTTAAGGGTGAGTAAATTGTGAGTAAATTTTCATTTTTGGTGAAGTAACCCTTTAAATGTGAACTTTTGCAGCTGTTTAAAGTGTGTGTTCTACTGGTGTGATTGTGTGTGTGTGCATATGAGCCAGTGATTGCAGCTGAGCTGATAGGAACAGACAGAGATAGATGGGGATGTACTGACATATTAAAGCTGCTGTGTGAATGAGGGTGTGTGTGTGTGTGTGTTTGAGGGACTCAGTAATAAAAATCTTCCGCTGCTTGTAAAAAAGTGTGTTACTAACCTTAAGAAACCTGCTATTCTGTTGCAAATGCTGGGTTGTTTTAAACCAAACCGATGGGTTAAAAAGTGTAATTTAAGCTTAATTAAAATAAATTCCCTTACTTGACTTAATAAATCACTCTAGCAATTTTAGTATGTATTAGGGGTTGCACCGACTAGACTAATCGACTGACTTTAATGCTTTGCCGTGACGCTTTTTTGATTGTCGACTAGTCCTGCTGCGCAGATCATGTTTTTTGACCTGAACTACATGGGAGCTTTACCCACTTAGGGTGACTAAATGAAAATGCCCTCAGATTATTTAAAATAATTTTTAACATGTCAGTGTCAGAAATTCACGTGAACTTTGAGTCAACTTTAAAACAGATGCCAGTTAGATCGCTCCATGAAAATACCATAGTGCATATGCTAGCCAATCATGTTTACGCAACCCTGGTAAAGTGTTGTGATTGGCTGTTGTCAAGTGTGTAGCAAGGAGACGTCTGATAACAAAGATGAGCCAATAACCGCGAGAAACATCCGAGTTGAGCAATATTTTGAGCGCACTATCATAGCGGTAAAATCTGCATCTGAGCAAGTCTCTCACAGTGTATTAAGGCTTATCGTTACAGCCTTTGTCTTTCGTGCATTATGTTATGAATAATTTTACATGAATCTGTGTGCTGAAGACGTATGCATTATTTTTGCACTGAAATATCTGTTATTGTTACATTCTTACTAGAACGTGTAGTGATAAATGTGTTGACTGAATTTATTTAGCAGTAAAATTAGCCCTGGTGCTAATGTTGCGTTATTAATGAAATGAGTGTCGACAATGCATTTGTTTTGCACTACAATTAGTCGTTGGTAATGTTGCATTGTTTTTGCATTGTATTTAAAGCTGTCAAACAGCATGTGGATACACATCCTGCAAGTAAATCTCAAATTGTGGCATGTTGCAAAACATTTGCATCTTGTGTTTTATTGATGACGTCACCAGCGACTAGTCATCGTCGATTCGACTTTGATAATGTTTAAGTTGACTTCCAAAAATCTTAAGTGGTTCAACCCCTGGTGTGTAAATATATTTGCAATTAAATAATGTACAATCACAATCAGAATTATTAAACCCCTGAATTATTAACCCCACTGTTTACTTTATTTTATTATTTTTTTTACCAAATTTCTGTTTAAACAGAGAAGATTTTTTCAACACATTTCTAAACATAATAGTTTTATTAACTCATTTCTTATCACTGATTTATTTTATCTTTGATTTAAATAAAAAAAAATTATCTTATTTAAAAAAAAAAAAAATAATAAAAACTGCTTTATTCTAGCCAAAGTAAAACAAATAAGAGTTTCTCCAGAAGAAAAAATATTATCAGACATACTGTGAAAATTTCCTTGCTCTGTTAAACATCATTTGGGAAATATTTAAAAAAGAAAAAAAATTTTAAAGGCCGTTTAAGAATTCTGATTGCAACTCTGTATATTTATTATGATATACATGCATATAATATTGAAAAAATAATTTAAAATATATATATCTAATGTTCTCTTTTTCTTTAATGCAAAGTATTAATATATCCTATTCTTCATATGTAATAATATTAAAAATTGTTGAACGATTTAGGCTTATTTAAATTAATTGTATAAATAAATATATAAAAAGTTTTATAGTTATTTTTCATAAATACATTAATACGTGTATGTTAATAAAAATGTAGTGTATGTATACATTACTCATCTAACAAGAATCAGCATTCAAAATAATGTGGGAACAAAATATTATTGAATATTATTTATGATTTTAAAAGTTGTATTGGTAGTGTTTATTAAACATGTACAGTATAATCGTAATTTTGATAAAAATTACATTAAATTAATAAGTAAATGTAAATAAAATATATTATAGTCTATTTACAGTAATGAGAATCTATCAGAATCATAGAGTAATAATAATATTTGCAAATACTTATTATTAAATAAAATGTGGGTGTTAAAAATAGCTGGTTTACTCTTTTCATAAATAGTATTTTCACATTTTTTAACTGTGAGATTTGATTTGAAAACCTCAGTCAACAAACAATTGATGATTTGCTCATCTGCAAATGATGCTGAATATTTAGTAAGTCAGTAAGAGTCAGCCAGTGTCTAATTGAGAGGACATTTAGTGTCAGTGTGTGCATGAATGTCCTCTCATTGTTGGCCTGGGACAAGCGAGAGAACGCGAGGACATTTTTTTAAATTTACGACCCGTCCAAAGCAGCAGAAACAGTTGTTTAGAGTTGCACACGCAGACGTGTTTTACTGCCCGAATGAGCTTTCATTTCTCTAGTAATCATTTTTTAAGGGAAGAAAAACTGCAGGACATGCAGTTTGTGGCAGCTAATAATTTTTATTGGCAAATTTTTAAGACCTCAAGCGCAGCACCGGAACATTTGTCATTTTTAATCAGAGAGACAGTCTCCCGAGGTGTATTCGGAGTTACCTGAGGCGGCTCTACCTGTGAATTCTGCAGTTTCGGCTGCCAACTTCCACTTGGCCTCTGTGGAGGGAAAAAAATAATTAACTTCCAAGGACATACAGTATTGAGTCTGTGTGAGTCTGTCTGTCTGGAGGGAGGAGCTCCATAAAATCCGGTGGAAAAGTGAGCTGTAAAGTCTTAAACTGGCAGATACAAATCCTCAGGAAAAAGTAGAAGGGATTTAAGTAGCAGTCATTAATTAGTGGTCTTTTTTTCAGGTAAGCGTCATTAGGGAGGTTTGTGTCTCACACCTCCAGTGCTTTGAACATGAATGGTGCTTTATATTGTGTGTGCTACTACTTTTCTAACTGATCAGATTTAAAGGGATAGTTCACTTAAAAATAAAAATTTCCTGTTAATTTACTCACCCACAGGTCCAAAATGTAATACATTTTTTTCTTCAGTAGAACATTACAGAAGATTTTTTGCTCTGAAAATTAAGTCATTGACATTGAATGTTATTTACAATATTATTTGCTTTTATTCACAATCTGGATAAAAAGAGAAAGAGTCCGGTTACTTTTAATGATGACCGGGCTACAATCAAGTTTGCACATGGGCTGAGAACTGTTTGACCAGGTTAAGAATTAAAGCTAATAATATTATAAAAAAACTTTCAATTTAATACACAGATCAAATTTTTTGCTTCATTAGAACTCAGGAGCATCAGGAGCCATGGCAATTGATTTGGAGTCATATGTACACTACCGGTCAAAAGTTTGGGGTCAGAAGGAGTTGTCAATGTTTTAAAATAAGCTTCTCCTGCTCACCAAGACCACATTTATTTAATCAAAAATACAGTGCACATTGTAAAATTGTGAAATGTTATTGTACTATATAATAACTGTTCAAAAGTCGTTTATAATTGAATTTAATCATTTATTCCAGTGATTTTAATGATGAATTTTAGCTTCATTACTCCAGTCTTCAGTCACATGACCCTTCAAAAATCACTCTAATATTAATTATTATTATTATTATTATTATTAATGATAATAATAATAAAAGCAGTAATGACTGGAGTAATCATTTAATTTAAAACTACATACAATAAGAAAGCATTTATTTAAAATTTTGATAAATGTTTAACAATTTAACTTTAGTTTTTACATTTAATAAATGCTTCCTTGATGAACAGAATAATTTTCTTAAAAAAAAACAAAACATGAAAACCAAACTGACCACAAACTCATGACCGGTGGTGTATATGTTTGTTTCTAATCTAAAAAAAACTATCACCATTCACTGTCTTTATATGAATAACCAAGGACCACAGATTAGCTTAATGTTCTATTGAAGAAAAAAAGTCATCTACTTCTTGGGTTGCAGTAAATGAACAGGAAATTTTTATTTTTTGGTGAACTATCCCAAACTGTTAACCATGATAAACGGTATATTAAACCTATTTTAATGAAAAATTTTAATAACGTTGAATGACTTTCATAAGCAGCGGAAATGGCAGTGAGTGAAGATGAAGTTCGTGCAGCAGCACAAATTCAATTACTGCATATTTCTGCAATATTGTGTAGCATGTTTTGGGCACTGCTCATAGTCATGGAGTCACTAGAGATGCACAGATTGCATTTTTTTGACTGATTCTGATTTTTTAACAATAGAAGTGTGGCTTAATACCAATTCATCTCAAATCCCAGTTTTATTTCTCATGTCTATTCACAGCATTTACGAAAATGTATTTAAAAAAATATTCATAATAAATTTTAATTTACCGAATTAAAAAGATAAAATGTTAACTACACTTTAATTATTTAATTTTAAAACAAAATAATTAAAATAAACATAAATTTTCCCCTAAAAGGCAACCCCAAGTGGGCAGCACAGAGATGCCGAGGGTAGCGCTGTCGCCTCACAGCAAGAAGGTCGCTGGTTCGAGCCTCAGCTGGGTCAGTTGCATTTCTGTGTGCAGGTTGCATGTTCTCCCCGTGTTCTTGTGGGTTTCCTCTAGGTGCTCCGGTTTCCCCCACAAGTCCAAAGACTTGTGCTATAGGTGAATTGGGTAAGCTAAATTGTCCGTAGTTGGCAGTTCATTCCGCTGTGGTGTCCCCTATTTAAGAAAGGGACTAAGCTGAAAATGAATAAATGAGGCAACCCCAAAACTTGACCATCTTGAAGCTTTAGCTAGTTTAAGCTGTTTATTTCTCTGCAGGATGGGTATCCTGACCCTCTATATGTCAAATATTATAGACTGTTTTCTTCTCAGAAGCTCAGTAGAAGAGATTTAACATGAGGCTTTGAGGTAAAGCACCAGGCCTATTGAACCTAGTGGGAAAAGGAGAATAATATCTGTATGAATCCCATGTCTGTAAGAAGTTTGAGCTTCAGTCTGTGTGAAAAAGATCAGAACAAACCAGGTCAAGAGAAGACTTCTCAAGCTCAGCTCAAGTTTTGATAGTAACTGGTTTAATGTCAAAAATTATGCAACCAAAAAACTAATAATAATAAAAAATCTCTCTAAAGAAATAAACACACCATTTGTCAACAGAATGGCAGGGTATTGTAAAAGGTGAGAATTGAATGTTTGGCAAAGGCATATTGCATTTTCACTTGGTCTATGGGGAAAGTGGTTTGGCATTGAATGTCCGGTCAATACTGCTTTTCTAGCGCTGCTATTTAACTCCAGAGTGTAGCGAGCGAAGGTGTAAAATGTGATTTTTAGCAAGTTGTTCAACGTGTGGATCCACGGGAGCAGTGCGGGGTACCGAACCCCATAATCCGTGTAGCGTTTTAAAGGCGCGAAAACCTACTCGAGCAACATGACACTTCCCACTCGCTCTGGAGAAAAAGTGTGAATGTCTGTTGGACGCCTGTTCTTGGAGGACTGAGTCCTGCTGTCTTTGTGTGGGTGTAGTGTGTACTAAATGAAGGAATCACTGAGGTGTGTACAGCTAATATATGGGGACGTATGAATGAGTTTGAACAATTAGGAAGTTGGCGTCGAGTCGGGTGGTAAATATCTGCTAGGCTTCTGCCAGCATCATTTTTTTGTTGTTGTTGTTGTTGTCGTGATTAATTGCTGAAGCTTTTGTCATGTACACTGTATGGTATTATCACGATATTGAACTTAGCTTTAAAAAATATACTTGGCGTATTGCTCTATTGTATATACATGTTCAAAGTAAAAAATTTTTTTTTAAGTATATTAAATCGTAAAAACATGATAAAGTGCAATAGGTAACACTTTAAAATAAAATATTATAAGTAAACATGCATTAAAATCAATAATTAGAAATATTTAAAGGCTATAGTTATGTTAAAGTTAATAAAAATACACAACTAAATAATTTATTATAATTACATTATTTGGCAATAACTAGAAATTAACTTCAGATAATACTAATAGAAGCTTTTGTAGTTGTCATTACATGCCCTGTATTTAAATAATTGGTGTTATTACACTGCTGTATGGAATTTCCGCTTCTGATTGGTCAGAATATTATGACATTCAAAGGTATGTTATTCTCAGTTAACAACTGCTAAATAACACAGGCTTATCCGGGAACTTCGAATCACGTTGACTGTCAGTGAATACCATGACTGTTTTGGACTGTTTTGGCGCCATCTTGTGAATAGGTTGTGCTTTATTCAGCCAATTTAGTTTCTGTCAGCTTTGCGTTTTTGACTGTTTGGCCCCATCTTGTGACTGAACAATGTGCAGGTTAGTCCTACGTTATACTAAATCAGCGCTTTTCATTTCTGTTAGCTTTGCATTTAATTACAAATTCAGTCTTATACAACAGCCCTAAAAGTCCTCCAGTCAACCTTTATTCTGTAATGATGTGATGTACTTTATCCCCTACTTAACAAATGTACATTTATTATACAGAATGAACGATCAAAGTTCCTAATGGACAAGTCCATTACCAAGCCGAGGCTAGAACCAGCAACCTTCTTGCTGTGAGGCAACAGCACTACCTACTGCGCCACCGCGTCGCTTAGACCAGATTACCATGTAAAATTGTCAATCTTTGAGCTGTTTAGCTAACCTATTAAGGGCTCTATTTGAACAATCTAGGCGCATAGTGCAAAAGCATTAAGGGCCTGTCCAAATATACTTTTGCTATTTTAAGGATGGAAAAATGCGCAGGGTTGTGCTTATTCTCTTAATGAGTTATGGGTGTGTTTTAAGCATAACGTGCATTAAACTAATGAGAGTCTCATCTCCCGTTCTCTTTAAGAGTCAGTAGCGTTACACCATGGCACATTTGCTTTTTATATGGTGGACTTTGTGAGTGAAAAAATGGAATGCTTTACTAGTGTGAAAACCTCTTTACTAGAGGAAAACCTCTTTACTTTCTCTTTAGTTGACTTTTATTCTTAACTTAATTCCTTTATTTTTGTGAATAAGGAAACAGCATTGTACCTAGTGCTTGCACTCCACTGAAGACGTCCTTAACCTACATACATAATTTTGTTTGTTAAGCTCAAAGATTTGTTTTAAAACTATTTCTAAATTCAGTTCTAATGTCCAGCAAATGAATAAATGAACAACAATAACATAGTGTGGCCAAGAATCCAAACACATGTCCTAATCTTATGCCTCATATGGGGATGCATACGTCACAAAAACTCAACAGGTGGGCAAATCTAAACTTGTTTTTATTAAAACAAATATAAATATCCATATAATAAATAATACCGCTAATAATAATGACATTATACAAATGTAAATTGTCATGAATAAACTGAAAAAAGCTCCCCAAGGTAAAGAAGGCATGGAGGCAGTGGTTTTTACATTCATGTAAAAAATAATCATTTGCTTTCAACTTTCAGTTGGTCAAAGGCATGGTCTATTTCAGATTCTCAAAATAGCAACACGCCAACAACACACCTCCTTTTGAGTCCACAAACTAGCGCAAATGGATTTGCTATTTAAACAACATGGCGCAGAACGTGACAATTACAGTTGTGCTGGTCTGAAAATAGCAACAAATCACACCATACAGTACACGTCTTGCACCTTATTGAGCCGGGTGTATGATAGGGCCCTAAGTCTTGAAGCATCTGGTGCTGTTATGAACACCACAGCAAGTGAGCAATTCTATGCAGATGTCAACCTTGCCATTAAAAAAAATAAATAAATAAATAAAAAATCACCAAATTAGCGAGTGTTTTGTGTAGGTTTGTATTTTAGAGTACTGTAAAAAATACTCAAAAATGTCTCTGTCAATGTTTTTAAACAATTATATTTGATTGCAAGTCGCGTAAGTGCCAATTTTACATGCGTCACATCCATAATGGAGAGATGTCAAATCCATAACGCATGTTTATTTCTTATTTAAATAATAAAAACATGTTTACAGATTGATACATTTTTGATCCCATAACTCTGTGATTAGTAGTTTAGGAAAATATAAAGATGTTTCAATATAAAGTTAACATATTCTTTCTGTGTGAATTTATTTTTAGAGATTTAACTGCAAATGTCACATCCATAACGCCGGAATTGCTCAAATATGAATATACCGTTGTAACAAATGGGATATTTTTGGTTTTTCTCCTGTTGCGCTTAACAAACAACCAAATGAACAGTGAAGGGTCTCATGACCTTAAGGTTAACTTCACACCTTTCTCCAAATTTCAGGAGGTAATATATTGACCCTTAAGCATGACCAAATAACCAGGGAAGGGTCTCCAGACCTTAAGGTTAACTTCCTCCAAATTTTAGGAGGTAGAATATTGACTCTAGATAATCATGCTGACACTACAAAACTCAAATTTGCTTTACAATCAAAAATAATGTGCAACTAGCTGAGAGAGAGGGTTGGCCTGATCAACTCACACTTCTCTCTTACCTGTTAGGCCAAATTTTAACTACAAAGGTGAGGGTTTCTTGCTGAAACATTGGAAGCTCAGCCATGGGATAAGTGCACATCGCCCGGCATTCTCGGACACATGTGTTGGTTTTCCAATGTGACTGCAACAGGCTCCCCAGTCTTTGAAGAGGAAAGTGATGGCACGTCTCTGAGGTTGTATATACTTGCATCAAATTGCTTGGGGTTTTCATTATCTGTCTTTTATTCATGTAAACTCATCTTTATTTCGTATTATAAGCCTTTTATGCAATTTTGTTGTATTTCGATTAATGATGTTCATGAGTATTGTTACGTCCTTTTAGATGTTAATATTAAACTAGGAGTAGATGACATAACATGCAATAGTTTAATGTGTGTGACAAGCGGATGGAGAAAGAAATAAACTGAAAACCAAATATCACTGCAATTATTTATTGCCCATACATCCAATGAAACCAGTGAACATATATTATACAGTGAAAGAAAAATATTTACAATGATTAAATGATGAATTACCTGGGGGGAGAGGAAGTAGTTGAATGTGCTTAAATCAAAGAAATAAATATAACAAAACTCAGTAACTGTTTTCACCAAACTAAACTAAATATGAAAAGAAAAGCATGAAAAGAAACATCTTCAACGTAACAAACGTCTTAACTAAACTGCTCTAACTAAAAACAAAACACACAGAAAACAGCACATTCTCCTGAACCTAATGAACTAATACAAAATATGCATCTGAGTGTTGTATATGTATATCGCGCGACTTACTCACTCCTACACCTCTCCGAGGTATCACTCAAACATGTCAGTTAACTGGACAAGTTCTCATGCAAATACATTGCATTATTAAATCGCAAACTTTAGACAAGAGCATTAAACAAGCAAGACACATTCTCTGAGACTAGCCTTTGGAAGAGAGACTGTCCTCACAGAGACCCACAGAAAGAATAAGAGCGAGAAGGAAAGAGACAGAGAAAGAGAAAGAGCCATTGCAATTTGGGCTCGGCTTTTAAACGCTACGCCAACCAGCGATTGGTGGCGCAAACCCAGCGTCAGCGG
>NC_141026.1:53310000-53435000 GCF_052040795.2 Danio rerio | reverse complement strand
AACAAGGACTCTACATCTGACAGTAAAAATGTTGTTTTTGGAAATATTTTCTGAATGGGTCCCACATTTTCTTAAACTGTTTAGATAAACGTCTAGAAAGTCAGTTCTTTCCAACTTAGGAAGAAGAGGACATCATGGATACACTGTGTTGGAGGTTTCTGATCCTTCCACCTAAGCAGTATCAGTCGTTTGAAATTCTTGATTCTTATTGTATGGAATGTTAGCAATACATTTTTAATGCACATGTAGTTCCAGTCAGTTGTGAGCACGGTTTGAAGTAACTAATTAATAATAACCATAGTAACTTAATCATAGCTACTAGAGCCTTCATTCATCTCTGTAATTTAAGTGCCCTTATGGGCGCTTTACCAGGGAGCCGATGGAGATCAACTAGCCTGTAAATATGCTAAAAATATTTGAGAATAGGTAGCTAACACATGTTTCTATGAGTTATTAGATATGCCTGTGGTTTAATTGCCTCCTCGTCATGCATTTAAAAACCTTTAATACACTGCAATTTATTGATTATCCTTTATGTCCCTCATATTTATATTTTATACTTTGTTAGGGATAATAAATAAGACACCACATCCACCAGTCTGTGGTGGCAGGTCCCTTATTTATTCAATGATCAATTAAAAGTGGCTGAAACAGAGCAAGTGACTGTCACTGAATAGATTGAATCATTGACTCACTTAAATCATAAAAAACAAAAAAACAAAAAACTGAATCATTCAGTAGCTAAACACAGCAGTGTTATTTTAAGGATGTATAAAAGTTCCACTCCTGCTTTGTTTGGAACTATTTTCTTTGGCACCGCAGCATTAAAATAGACAATGTGGTGTTTAAAATGCAAGCTGACATTCCGGAAAACAGGACTTTTGATCAAGTGATAGTGTATTATACAGAAGGCTTCATCACACTGTCAATGCATTTGGAATCTCAAGATTCTCGTATATTTTGTTTTCTAGAATGCAAGTTGTGTACTCGAGATATTCAGCTTACTTTTCAGTTAAAACATCAAGTACTTTATTATTTTAGATGATAAATATCACACACTCCTACTAAACATTCTAAAACAAACCAATCATCCTTCAACAAACCCAACATTCTTGACTAATAACCCAAGCTTTGCTATTGTAATTGTTTGATACTCTCTCATTGTGAGTATGAAAACATCTTGTTTTCCCAGCGTAGGCCGGGACGAGCTGGGTGGCAGTTTGATTGTCTGTGCACTTCAAAGGCAATTAGGAAGCGAGGGTTGCATAAACTACAGGAGACCTCATTTCTTCTTCAGCTGCTATCTAACTGAACCCCAGCGGGCAGACCAGTTCCACAAAATCACTTCTTTGACTGGTTAATTCCTTCCTTTAATAGATCACCAGGCTATCCGATCGTTCCCACTGGAAAATTCAGCATATTTCACTATTGTCACTTCATTATTTTTATAAGTATAATTTCTTTGTGAATACCTTTGATGTGGTTTGCGAGTCTTACTGGTATTGTAGGATCCATCGCCTTTCGGCGCTCGTGGAAAATTAATTATTTTTGTAGCATTTTAATCCTCTTGTGTAGCATAATACGCAGGGGGAAATTAAACTGCAATGAATATTTGGTCCTTGAAATATGCAGAAATGTTAATGTAAGTATCCTGCAGGCAGAAGTTTCATCATGTTGAATCTGAGTGCTTGGCATGCTTGCAATTTAAAGCGATTTCCGTCTTGTGCTGCGTCCAATCAGATAACACTGTCTGACAAATTCAGCCCAGCCTACAAAGAGTCAGAGATTAAAAATATATAGAATATGATATATATTTATTTATATAAATATTAATGCAAATGTTTTTTTTTATTGCAGAAATATTTTTAATTAATTTGAAATGAAAAGCATCATAGATACTGATTGGTTAAGGTAGTATTCCAGCCATAACATAGCAATATAGATTGTAGAATAAGCACGGTAGCATAGTGGGTAGCACAATCTCCTCACAGCAAGAAGGTCGCTGGTTCAAGCTCCAGCTGGGTCAGTTGGAATTTCTGTTTGGAGTTCGCGCAAGTTTCCGCCGGGTGGTCTGGTTTCCCCCACAAGTCCAATAACATATGGTATAGGTGAATTGGGTGAGCTGAATTGTCCGCAGTGTATGTGTGTGAATGAGTGTGCATGGATGTTTCCCAGTGATGGGTTGTAGCTGGAAGGGCATCCACTGCGTAAAAACATATGCTGGATAAGTTGGCGGTTCCTTCCGCTGTGGCAACCCCTAATTAGTAAAAGGACTAAGCTGAAAAGAAAATGATTGAATATATTAATATATTATTATATAAATATACAATATATATGTTACTTATAATGTGCAAATCTGTCCATCAACACAAAAATCTGACACATACAAAAAATAAAAAAACAAAAAACAGCTAGAATGTGTTTATTTAATAATAAAATCAAATAAAAAATAATATATATATGTTAAATGCAATTTTTAGATAATATATCTATTAATTTGCTTGTAAATAAATAATATGCAGACTGCAACTTAACTACAAATCAATTAATAATAATATTAATAATAATAATAATAATAATTATAATAATTATAATTATAATGATAATAATAACAAAAATAATATCTATATTAAGGATGCTTATAATAACCGACTAACCGTTAACCTAAAGGGTGCGTTTTTAACCAATTAATGGTATCAGTAAACACAACAAATAGGAAATTTGTTGTGTTTTTATAAATATCAAATAATGATTAGTGTACAACCATCAAACCAACAGTTTTTCCATTTGTAAAATTACAGTAATTATTAGTCTTAAAAAATATCCATTTTTAAAATAGACTACATAGCCTAATCTACGAATCAAACAAATCCAATGATTTTCTTGATTTTTGTATAATCATAACTCTGCACCAAACTGAGGCTTTTACTTCATAGCTTATAAAACACACATGCAAATTAATGCATGTAAACAACAAAACTGTTATATACCATAGTAGCCTATACTTCACAAAAAGTCAACATATGTGCCTTGTCATTGTCTTGATGGAGAAAATAAAAGCACGTAAGTTCTAAGGTAAAATCAGATGCTCAAGACATAATCTTTAAACTAATGACTTTTAATAAAATGTTGACAGAGGTTTGTGATAAAAGAATTACAGGGAAGCAATAGTTAAATTTCCATGTAGCGATTGATTTGAGGTAGCCGCAAATTTTTTTTTTTTGACAGAGGAAAAAAACACGATTGAAACAAAACAGCCAGCTCTTAAAAAATAATTCAGTCAGTGTTTTCATTTTGTTATCTACATCTGTAATTTAAGTTAAAAATTTTAGGACAGGCCTATTTATTTTTTATTTTTTATTTTGTTTGTTATCTGTTTTTCTATGCTGTTCGAACGTCAGATGCCTGAAGATGTTCTGTTGTTAATATATTCTCTCTGCTGCTGTTCGCATGTTAAAACAAATCGTCAAAACAAATTTTATGTGCAATATTTAATGTGTCAAATAGACAAAATAGACACGTCAAGTAATTTTTTTTATTAAATAATCATTTAATATTAATCTGATCAGTTATTGTGTAATATGGTTAACCAGTGGCGGTTGTCGATTGGCAAAATTAACCGAAACGAACATCCCTAATCTATGTGTTAGATGTTAGACATGTATGCTTAATATCACAAACACTCCAATTTTATAGTATTTGCAGATGTTTTGAACTTATTCTACTAACTCTAACCCTAGCATAGTAGTCTACTAATAATCTACTACAAGTTAGATGACGTAGATGCAATAAAAGCGTAATAGAAAGTTTAATAAAAGGCCATTAAATCACATTCATTTTGTGGTGACACTTTCATAAGAGAAATTTCATGAAGCCTCTGCTATATTATGTCACTCTTCTACATGTCATATCTAGAAACGGCCATTTAGTCATGACTATATTCACAGCACCTCGCAGCTAAAATAAACCCCTTTCTCGAAGCTGCTCTACAAGATGATGTGTTCAAACGAGTACATTTAATTAGTGCTATTTCATCCTAGGTCTCTAATCCTTAGCTCGCGGCTAGCATAAAGCTTAATGCGGTGTAAAATCGCGTTTTTAGCAGAGATGAAGTAATGATGGCACTCGTTGGTTTAATCATGTTGACATATGCCATCTTCCCCTCTTTTCTCTGGTGTGTTTTCTGTAGGCAGCTGTTCGTTTGAGGAACACTACAGTAATTGCGGATACAGTGTGGCGTTGGGGACTAATGGCTTCGCCTGGGAGCAAGTCAACACCTGGGAAAGACCCTCCATGGACGCCGCCGTCCCCACAGGTATGAGACACACCTCCATGCCTTATACTCCAGCTGTCCTTCTCTTTCAGAAGAAGAGTTCAATCAAACTTCAAATTCTGCCATTTTTCTGTCATTCCTGTGTGCTGTTATGTTTATATGTTCACCTATATGCTATATAACTGCAGGTTAACTATGTTTATATACAGTTGAAGTCAGAATTATTAGCCCCCCTGAGTTATTCGCCCCCTGTTTATTTTTTCCCCCAATTTCTGTTTAACAAAGAGCAAATTTTTTTCGACACATTTCTAGACATGATAGTTTTAATAACTCATGTCTAGTAACTGATTTATTTATTTGCCATGATGACAGTAAATAATATTTGACTAGATATTTTTCAAGACACTTCTATACAGCTTAAAGTGACATTTAAAGGCATAATTAGGTTAACTAGGCTGGTTTGGGTAATTAGGCAAGTTATCGTATAACGATGATTTGTTCTGTAGTCTATTACAAAATATAGCTTAAAGGGCATTAATATTGATCTTAAAAGGGTGTTTAAAAAAATTAAAACTGCTTTTATTCTAGCCTAAATAAACCAAAAAAGATTTTCACCAGAAGAAAAAATATTTTCAGACATACTGCGATAATCACCTTGCTCTGTTAAACATCATTTGGAAAATATTTAAGAAAGGAGAAAAAAAATTAAAAGGAGGGCTAATAATTCTGACTTCAAGTGTATAATAACTTTAAATGTCGAAAGCAATTAGTTACTAGTTAGTTAGTTATTAGTAACTAATATAGTTATGGTAACTAATAGCCTTTACTTTTCCGAATCTGAATGTAATGCATTAATGTGCACCTTGTTAAATTGCTTTGAAACAATAATAATTGTGAAAAGCGCTTTACAAATAAACTTGAATTGAATTGAATTTATGATGCTCCAAACTGATATAAAGCTCCATAGACTGCAAGAGTTGGGTTCCACAAATAATTTATTTTCTTCATCAAATATGATCTAAAAAATGCAATTCACTTTAGTTGTATTAAACAAAAATATAACATACAAATCATAAATCATGTTAACTTTTGTAACACAATTCTTAGTCTTTTTAGTCACAGGAGTTGCTAATGCTAAAACTATTTATATTATTTATACATTTCTTTATTTTGTATTTTACAAGAAAGGCAGTTTTTTAAATTTAGATATCTAAATAATAATAATATCTTCTTTTATAGAAAACAATTGTGGTGTAAATTTGGGTATAAAAACACAATTAAAGACGAAAATAAAGATTTAATTTAATTAAGTTTAAACTTTTAATGCTTTCTCTTATTGTAAGTGGAATAAATAATTTATAATGTTAAAAATAATATATATATATATATATATATATATATATATATATATATATATATATATATATATATATATAAATATATATATATATATATATATATATATATATATATATATATATATATATATAAATATATATATATATATATATATATATATATATATATATATAAATATATATATATATATATATATATATATATATATATATATATATATATATATATATATATATATATAAATACTGAAACATTTTGAGTATTTTAAAGCACTGTAAAATACTTGCTTGCACAAAAAGCTTAGAAACTGTTTCCGTATTTTGGTGAAAACTTTTGTCATGGCAAGGTTGACATTTGCATGGAATTGCTCTTAAAGAAAAGAGGGATGAAATAACCCAGGGTAAGATTTTACAGATTAAAAAAAAATGTCCTCACAAAGTAAAATTAACCTAAAACAACCCAAACAAAATATCACTTTTAAATCACTGGAGTTTATTAATACTGTAGATATATTGATTTTAGAAACAGACATCAAGGTTTCACACACCATGATTTTCAACAGCATGTCTTTTTTAATATTCAGTTTTTAAAATATTAATCACAATAATCACTAGTTTTTAGCTTACATCATAATTATGTATTTTATTAATGTCAGGTTGTTGTTTTTTGCTTCAAAACTATGTTTCAGATGACGTTATTTCCTTTGTATTATTTACAAATGTTAATTTAAATTAATTTAAATTAATTTAAATTATTAATTAGGTTAATGGCTTTTTAAAGGAAATGAATTGAGTCTGTCTACTTTATTGGAATAAGTACTGAAACTAAAGATGCTTTAAAAGTGTGCATTCTACATATGCATTCTATAAACACATTATTCCTTTTAAGAACGTATTAATAACGTATGATAATTTTGGATATCAGATCAAAATGTAAGTTGTTGTACATTTAAAAGTACTTTTATGGTATGTTTTTCTCCTTTTGGATCCTGCCAGTTGATGTTGTATGCAGAAGAACAGCTTCTTTTCTTGGTGTTAAACAGAGAAGCAAATATCATATGGATTTGGAAAGACATGAGTTGTTTTTGGGTTCCTCGAATCCATGTTTTTCTCCCTGTTGGCCTCTTGTTATGTGGAGAAGGCAGTCTGGTCTCTTTCTCTATCTCTCCGAGGCTTGACAGTAGTTCACAGCAAGACAAATGGCAATCAAGTTGGCTGTCAGTCTCACTCCGGCGTCTCCTGCAGCGCTCAACAACCTCTGTCTCGCAGCACCCTTAAAGACAATAGTGCCGCATCTCTCCCTCCAGCTTATTTAACCCCATTTACTCCCTACACACTCCATCTGACACCAAAGCACTCCGGCTTCCAGACACTTCATTGGGAAGACGCCGCATCCTTATAAACATCAGTATTGAGGGGTTGTTTGTTCCTTTCAGGCCACTAAAGAAGTTACTAAAGAAGTGCAGTGAAAGCACCTTTCCCAGAATGAATGGTGGATTTTAACTAGTGTGTTTGTCTAAAATGTGTTCTTATAAAAGTAATTGAAGGACATTAGGTTTTTGCCATAATATAAGCTATTGTGGAGAAAAAGATGAAGGTTTCTTTCAAATAAAATTACATTTATATACAGCTATTAAAAAAATAAGACTTAAAATTTCTCAGTTTTACTGGATGTGCTGGATTTATTAGGGATTAGTTTGAGTATTTTGGTAAAATTGTAATGGTCTGAAAACATTTCTTCTAAGTTCTTTTTTCAGCAAAATGATTAAATTTACAACATTTGTTTTGTTTTTGTTTTTCATAAAATGACAATTGGTAAGAATAACCTAGAGAGGGCAAATTTGTGGCCAGGGCAACCTATGGCTGCATTTAATCTTTAAAACAAATGCTAGTCAGTCAGTCAGTCAGTCAGTCAGTCAGTCAGTCAGTCAGTCAGTCAGTCAGTTAGTCAGTCAATCAGTCAGTCAGTCAGTCAGTCAGTCAGTCAGTCAGTCAGTCAGTCAGTCAGTCAGTCAACAGTGGTCTCTAGTTGATATATGCAAGTGAAAAGATGAAGAGAAATTTGAGACCTGAAAAAGCGTACACAGCGGCCTTTTCACTGTGGATTTGTGAAAACAAAAACAAAACAAAAAATAAAAATAAACAAATAAATAAATAAAATGTACCTCCTTGGATGCATTTTGTGAATCTCCAGAGGTGTATATAGTAGGGATGGGAAGATTAAACGATATGTATCGATACGCGGTCATGCGCGTGCACGATGCGAGTGCATCGGTAGAGCAGCAGAGGATGAATGAAATTTTGGAAGCAAATCGAGATGCATCGGTTTTTGCGAGATGCATCGATTTTTCCGAGATACAGCTTATATTTTTAATATAGAATGTATTTTTTATTTATTAACAAGTGTTGTCAACCTGTTTTTGGCGCATAATTTAATCGACCTACATAAAGTAAGCCTTAGCAACGGATTTGCGGATGTGCACACACTACAACTCAGTGTATCAGGTGTGCGGATGAAGCTAGTGGTGCGCCCTCAGAAAGCGCGAGAAGCAAAACAAACATTTTATACCCCACTGAGTTTTAAATCTAAAGTATGGCAAGCAACATTATGGATTTAAGGATGGACGACTTGACAGGACAGATGCAATTTGGAAAATGTGCCGCGCATCTGTAAAATACGCGGGCAGTACGACTAATCTGAAATCTCACTTGAAGCGGCGCCACGGTGTTGTGAAAGCATCTTCCAGTGTTTCTGCATCCCAGGCTTTCGCACTGCTTCAACCAGCTCCAAAAGTGGTGAGAAAAGCATTGCAAGTTTTTTTTCCATGCGCAACAGTTCTGCTCGCTCTACGCCAATAACGAATGCTATTGCATTGTTCATCTGCAAAGATATTCAGCCTAGTGTCACGGAGAACGAAGGTTTTAAACACCTCCTCCTGTTCATTTTTATTTAATTATAATAATAATAATATTAATAATAATAATGATAAAAATAATTGGGTGTCACGGTGGCACAGTGGGTAGTTTGACCACCTCACAGCAAGAAGATTGGTGGTTTGTTATATTTTTATTAGTCTGTTGTTTACAGTGACAGTGATGTTTCAAAGCAGCATAACACTGCTAGTTCACCAACTTAAGTTTTGAATAATCAGTGGCAAAATATATCTTTGTAAAACTTGTTTTCATAGTTGAAAAGTTAAATCACAATTCTTGTTGTGCAATGCTAAATTTATTTATGTTGAAAGAGTGCAAATATATACATATTTTTTTAATATATATTGCACTTATACATTCTGTTTATCTTGAAAATACTTAAATAATATGTGCTTTATGTTCTAAAATGGCCCTCTACTGTAAACTGACACTCTGGCTCTGAGAGAAAAGCCAGTTTGTAAAAAAAGTCTTGGTTTTGCTTGGTTTATAAATAATCAAACTCATTCAATGGCACAGCATCCTCTTTTACATAATCTCATAAACTTGATCTAATTAGTTAGTGCTGAAATATCGCATCGTATCGTGATATGGGTGTGAATCGTATCGTGTTGCATCGCAATATGTCACAAATGTATCGCTAATATATCGGATCGTATTCTTTGTATCGAGATGCGTATCGGATCGGCATTATAGCTTAGATGCCCAACCCTAGTATATAGGGATACGTATCAATAATGAGCCTGGGTTGTGAATGGTACTTGTTTTTGTGTTTAAAAATTGGTTATTTGAACATATGTTGTTTGTGAATATGTAACATTGGTAATGTGTTGCCTAAAATGAATATAGATAAATAATAATACAAAATAAAACGACTGAATAAATGAATAAATAAAAATAAATAAATCATTTTATTTATTATTTTAAGAAATGTATCTGTTTAAAAACATCAAAATATATTACCCATGCTCACTGGGAAAATGTGTGTGTGTGTGTATATGTGAAAAAATAATTAAAAATAATATTAAAATGTTATTAATAAAAAATAAATAAATATATATATTTGATTCATACAATGAGATTTCAATGGTCAAGTGATGCAACCAAGCGACAACTTCCCGCCCTTCCTCTGGAAACCAATACGGAAGTAACTAAAACTGCAATTTATCGCCTCGCCTTTTGGGGCTGGCTCCAGGAAATCCAGATTCCGACCGCAATGGTAAATTTGCCAATTTTACAGCTGATAAAACATGTTTACAGCCTGGTACAAAAGATGGCTTTGGTGCATATAGCTAATTTGACCCTTCATGACAACTGTGAGGGGGTGAATTTTGTTTATAACTCATCCATTTCGTTTTTATTAAGTTTTAACAAGTCTGTATAATTAAGGGTGTGGCCACTTGAGTGACAGCTAGGTCTTGTTGGTTGCAGTCACGTCACCTTAGCTCATTCCGGCTGATTAGCTGCTGACCTTGGCTTATACATTGTATTTTTGCTTTGTTTTATGTGGCTTTACACAGATAGTTGCTTTTTGGAATTATTTCCTACAATTATCAGATACTATAGCAAGCTGTGTGCACTTAAATGTACTCACAAACAATTCAAGTTGCCTCCATTTCCCAGGTGAGTGCAACTTATATACCTAAATACCATCTCTATAAATGTATTTGTTTTATTTAAGCTCATTTATATTTTTTGTTAGAACTTAAATGCCCTCCAGAATATGATAGATTGATTACCTGTAGGCTGTAAAAGAGGCATCTGAAGCATTGTCATACACTGTTATGCCTGGATTTCATAAATAGCCATGCATTTACTAACACAGTGTTTGGAAGTGATTTGCATTTTCCCCCTGTAGAAAAACGTCATAAGAACAATGCTTAGTGGCTCAATGTGTTACAATAGTGTTTTCAAAAGTCTAAACACTTTATTGATATAGTATACAACCAAGCACATGTGGTCAGAACACAAACGAGTCACAGGTAAGGAAGTACTAAGCATTTCTCCCTAAGAAACGCCTGTCGAAGCAAAATGCTTGCAGGCATCTGTAGCTCCATTCACGCTCCGCCTCTTTGCCCTTGTTTGGTATCTTGCGGTCGGTGCGATGATGCACGAACAAAATAACGATGAATGGCCACGCCTACGTGTAGCTTTTCTTACGTTATTTAAAAACCTATGGTTGACGTCATGGATACTGCGTCCATATATTTTACAGTCTATGGGTGCAACAGAAGTACAGTCCTTAACAAAATGCAGTATTGCACATAGCTTATGCTACAGTTAATACAAAGCACAGACTTAAATGATTTATTGATGCTTTTTTGCATAATGCCCGATTGGGACACAGTAGTAAGTCGCCACTTGATGCCCAAAGTAAAATCTGGGTCCTGAAGCAAAACCAGTTGAAAGCGCCGTTTTAAGGAAACGGGGTCGTCAACAGCATCAAACAAACTCCAGCCCAAAACATCAAAGTCTAGTAATGCTTCTCTATCGGGGGCACTAGCATCAGGCCCCATCTGATAAAAATACACAAGCACTCATTAATAAATAAACGGCTGAAGAAGCACCATCTGCGCGTGTTGATGTCATCAGGATCTGATTGTCTAATCAGGGGAGGAAATTGGGCCGCTGCATGATCCTTCCGTCATTAAACCCCGTGGAGATGCGCCGATATCAGTCTCTCCTCTCTGATTGTAGGCGGCACTTAATACAGTGTTCGGCGAATTACACCCGGGACGCGAAAAGACCTGATGAAGAGGAGCAACTGATAAAGTGTGCCCACAGGAAAATTGTTTTGCTCAGAGGTTGCTCTTTTGTAGCTCACGAGTTCTCAGTTAGTTCCCCTGATAAGTGCTGTTCAGTGTAGAGTGCCTTCAATTACATTCAAATGAAATTCAATTTTTCTTTATTAAATTAATTTATTATTGCTTTTTTTCAATATTCAGTAACATTTTCAATAACTATTTTAATAATACTTGCTTACAGTATCAATATTTTCATTATTTTTAATTAAGTATAAAACATTTATTATTATTAATTATTAATATACTGTCACATATAAAATACAGTTTTGGCAGGCTGCAACCAAATTTTTTTTTTTTTCCAGTGCTGGGGAATGTTACTTTAGAATGAAATGCATTACAGAACTGAGTTACTCTCTGAACAACAAACTAGTCGCATTGCTTATTTACTTTTTATGAAAAGTAATGCATTATGTTAATTTTGAGTACATTTTTCATACCTGCCTGATCTCTTTCAGAACTTGCAGAATATTTTTCTTATTTTTTTTCTAAATAGAGGAGCTCTGCATAACTCTTTTTATTTACCTTTACAAAAGAAAAAAAAATTGAATATTGTTACCTGCTGAGAACTTCCAGATGCTATAAATGCTGTATACTCTCAAAAAGAAAAATTATGCGAGCTGTAGCGAGGCGATACTTTTTAGGTACTAATATGTACCCTTGAGGTATTAATATGGACTTTTTAGTTACAAGTTTGTACATTTTGAAAAGGTTCCACCCCAGTGACAGCTCGCCTACCTTATTTCTGAGAGTGTATACAGATTGATGAAAGTTGAAAGCAATGTGTTTGCTACTTTTGTATTTTTGTTTTATTAGTTCAGTAAAATCAGTGTCCATTGAGACAATCCCCTTTTTCTTCTATGTGTTTAAAATAATAAAAATATTTTCATCACAGAAATGTAAGACTCTGCCATCTTGGTTTCTGTCTGTTCCTGCAGGGAGCTCAATTTCTCATTGAGTGTGATTCAATGTTATTAATTAATTAATAATATAATTATGTAACTCGAGTTACGTTTTTAAAAAAGAGACTCAAATGTTATTACTTACTTTTTTAAAGTAATGCCTCACTTGTTAGTTAGAAAAGTTATATTATTACGTAACTCTCATTACTTGTAATGCGTTACCCCAACACTGGTTAATTCTCGTTTCATCTGTACAGTAGTTCTCAGAAATAAAGCGTTAATTTAAGTTTAATTTGAGTTCTCAATCACTTAAAATGCCATAAAAACACTATGTAGATTTTGACTTAAAGGGTTAGTTCACCCAAAGATGAGATTTACTTACTATTTACTTTTAAATGGTTTCAAACCTTTCTGAGTTTCTTTCTTCTGTTGAACACAAAAGAAGACATTCTGAAAAAAGCTGAAAACCGGTAACTATTGACTTCCATAGGAAACAAGATACCATGGAAGTAAATGGTTACACTTTTCAGTTTTTTCAAAATATCTTCTTTTGTGGTCAACAGAAGAATCAAACTATAATAGGTTTCTAACAAGTAAAGGATGAGCAAATGATTTAGCTTTTTTGGGTGAACTATCCCTTTAAAATAATTTCTCCAAAATGATTTCAGTCTTTTTAACACTTGTTCATCAATTTTAAAAGTTAGATAACTTTGTAACCGAGGACAAAAAGTTCTTGGAATTTGAATATGCATTGTTTTTCATATTATTTACTACATATATGTAAACATTACATGAAACATTGGGTCATAAAATCTTGAAAAAAGTCCTGAAAACATGAAATTTTAGTGTATTGACCCTGCATAATGCAATCCACAACCATAAATAAATAAAACAATTGCAAAATGCAGAAACTTTATTTTATCTTTAATAATTGACAGTTATTTTTACAGTATAGTGTATATTTGATTCATTAAAGGTAATGAGGATGACATTAACATTTTTTGATAATACACGTTTTTGCAATAAGCTACAACTACAGTGTGTCAAGGTCAAAGTAGCTGCTGTTCACAGGCATCTGATGGAGACTGATGTTGGTTTCTTCAGGAAACAAGACGACTGCTTTCAAACAGTTCAGAGCTGGAGACAAAAACCCCATTTATCCTGCACTTTCATCTTCGAGCAAACCTTTTACATTTACCAACAGCTATATTTATATAAAAGACAGCATCCCAAAAAAGCGTGATAGGAGCACTTTAATCTCATTGCACCTAAAGGACTCAGTCACAGTAATAAGACGGTCTCAATTGTGTTTTGTTTTCTTTATGAGTAAAGCCAGACAAGGTGAGAACAGACAGAGAAAGGCGACTCAGGTGGGGATGAGGGCACCTTAATGCGTTCTTACAGGATGTGTAATGAAGCCTGTCAGTCGCCACTGTTTCGTTTTATTCCTCCGTGGACCGCGGGTCACTAGCATCAATACAATCCATTCCTCTCATTACCGCCGCTCTCCAAGGCTTCAGAGAAAAGAGCTTCTCCAGGGAAAATACATCTGTGAATGAGATGTTGTGGCCAGGTGCACATGCTCTTATTGCACTCGGAGAGGAGACCAATCATCCATCCGGTGCCACACTTCAAAACGCTAAGTGAGGGAATGTGCGCCGCTACTTTCAGTTTTCATGCAGTCACAATCACTGGTGGCTTTGATGCTAAAAATATGCACAACGTAGGTTGATATGTTTATTAGAAGTTGTGTTGTGCACTATCAGGTGCAATGGTTCTAAACAGTATTACATTTGGGTTCTTTGGCTTGTAACAGGACTTGTACGGTAGATTGGACTTTCCTTGACTTGTAGATTGTTATGAGTGTAAATTTGAGTGGCATTTATTCCTCAAAGCATTAAAAAAACAACAGATTTTGGAGTTATAGTGTATCTTTTTCATTTGTTTTGGTATAAACTATTATTTGAGAAGGACACAGTAGCTAATATGGACAGTATGTGATACAGTTACTGTTTTAAAGGGATTGTTCACCCCCAAAATGAAAATTCTGCTATAATTTACTCACCTTGACTTGTTCCAAACTAGTTTGAGTTCTTTATTCTGTTGAAGCTGAAAAAGATATTTTGAAGTATGTTGGAAACCTGTAACCATTGACCTTCATGGTAGGAAAAACAAATACCATGGAAGGCAATAGTATGTACTGTAAATTCGAGTGGCTTTTATTTTCTGCAGAGGATTTAAGATCTCAAAGCATTTAAAAAGCATTGAAGTTACAGCTTATCTCTTTCACTTTTTTAGGTATAGACATTTATTTTTGTGTAGGCTAAAGTAGCAAAAATGGACAGGATGTGATACAGTTATTGTGTTAAGGGGATAGTTTAAACCAAAATTAATATTTTGCCATCATTTACTCACCCTTGACTTGTTCCAGACCTGTTTGAGTTCGATATTCTGTTGAAGTCAAAAGAAGATATTTGGAAGTATGTTGGAAACCTGTAACCATTGACTTCCATAGTAGGAAAAACAAATACCATAGAAGGCAATAGTATGTACATTTGAGTGGCATTTATTCTCTGCAGAAGATTTACAGTCTTAAAGCATTAAAACATTGTGTCTCTTTTATTTCTTTTGGTAAAAACAATTATATGTGTGAAGGACACATTAGCAAATATGGACAGTATGTGATACAGTTGCTGTTTTAAAGGAATTGTTCACCCCAAAATGAATATTCTGCCAAAATTTACTCACTCTTTACTTGTTCCAAACCAGTTTGAGTTCTTTATTCTGTTGAACTCAAAAGAAGATGTTTTAAAGTATGTTGGAAACCTGTAACCCCTGACTTCCATAGTAGGAAAAACAAATCCCATGGAAGGCAATAGTATGTACATTTGAGTAGCATTTATTCCCTGCAAATCATTTACAATCTAAAAGCATTTAAAAAACGTTTAAAGTTACATTGTGTCTCTTTTATTTGTTTTGGTATATCACAAAGTTATATTTGTAAAGGACACATTAGCAAATATGGACAATGTGATACAGTTGCTGTTTTAAAAGGATTGTTCACCACAACATGAAAATTCTGATATCATTTACTCACAAAACACGACACTCAACCAAACAATACGATATGATACAATACAATATGATGATACCATAACAATGGATATGATACAAAATGCAACACTAAATTAAATGATACAATACAATGATACTATACAATACAATTAAAAGAAACAAAATTCAATGAAAAACGAAACAAAACGAAACACTAAACGAAACAAAACAACATAAATCCCAAAACAAAACACTCAAACTGGTTTGGAATAAGTGATGGGTGAGCAAAAGTAATGTCAGAATTTTCATGTTTTGGGTGAGCTACCCCTTTAAAAAAGTAAAATCATGAGGGATGTTATATATTTTGTTTTTTTCATCCTAAAGCCTAGTAATAATTAGGGGAAAAATACATCTCTGTTACTTACCCAGTGGAAAAGAAGCATCCTCAACTGAACAGATTGTAACATGCTCTGCTAAACTAAAAACAGAAAGAAAATAAAACGGGAGAAAACAAGTTACATTTTGAAATTTCAAATGTATAGAGATTTTATTAATTGTGAATCAGTAGGTGGAGCAAAGTGTCATGCTATTACATTATAAAAAGGACACAATTCCACTATTGTTTTGTCAAATTTACTTCAATATGTGCTGTTTTTAGACTAAGAAGGAAGTATTGAGTACTGAAACTTAAAAAATGTTTGGTTTTATGATGACCTCTTATATGTTAAAAGATCAAGGAAATTGTGATTTCTCAGTTCATGATCCTTTTAAAGGCAACCCAGGCTCATTCTAAAAACATAGTGTGGACATTTCTGGAGACCGTGAAATAGTCCCAGGAGGTTAGTATTTTCTCAGTTTTTGTTTTCGCGAATCTACGAGAAGTTGCTGTGTGTGCTTCTGCTAGTGTCGTTCACGCCTGCGCTGTAAACCCACCAGAAGCCACTGTCGAACGACCGTCTGTCTGACTGGCTGAATGATGGCTGGGCGACCGGCCAATATGCTGACACACCTCCTCCTTTGCTGACCCCGACCAATTTTACCAATTGACCCGCCCGCCCGCTTACTTCCCTAAACCCAATCAACAATTTACAAAAACCGTCCAGAAAAAAAAGCCCTCGTCTGATTTTTACCACGTTTTCAGATTTTACTACATTTTTTACCTGATTTCTGGAACCGCTCTTCCCGGACTGCAACCCGGTCGTCGTCATCGTGGTAAGCTCCTCTCTGCATCTCAAGTCTGCTGACGTACACAATGAGCTAACTGGACAAACTGGTTGTGTAGGGAAAGCCCTCCATATGGAGGTAAGCGGTCAGCCAGTAAGCGCTAAAAGGAACGGCATCATACCGGCGCCCGTAGTGTTCACTTAAAAAAATAAAATGCAGCCATAAGTACCCCCGGCTACATAATTTGCGGTCTCCAGAATCGTCCATGGGACCACGTTTTCAGAATAAGCCTGGTTGTTTAAAGGGATAGTTCACCCAAAACTGAAATTTGACCTACTATTTACTCATCCGCAAGTGGTTCCAAACCTCTGAAGAAAGCTGAACATTCATGGCATGAAAAACAAATACTATTCAATTCCATGGTTACTTAATAGCTTTATATAATGTGTTCTTTGGTGTTCAACAAAAGAAAGAAAAAGAAACATGTTTTGACTAAGTGAGAGTAAATTATTACAGAATTTTCATGTTTTGGGTGAACTGTCCCTTTAAATGTAAGGTTTTTTTTTTTTTAGATTGTGAGTTTATAGCTCTGCAATGTGTTTTATTTGTACTAGTTCTTTTCTGTTATGGACCTAATGAACTCAAATAGGCTGTTTATTCCGTGTGATGGACAGATGAAAGCCGTTGGCCTAATTTTAGAATTTCTACACTGTTTCTCTTTCCATTGCTCATGTTTGTCTCATATTTGTCCTACTATTTCTACCCTTTGATTGGCCGGAGCTGTCAACAAATCAGAGCCAATCAAAAGAGCTGTCATTTAATCATGACAAATGATTTCCGTGCTGCCGTCCACTTGGGTGTCCAAAGTCCCTGTGCATACTGGGCACTTTTTGGAATGGTAATTGAGTTCTGAATTATAGGTTGTCAGGGCAGTATTGCATTAATGTGCGAGTTACAGATGGTTGATGAGGGTAAATGGCATTTTTGGCCTTTCGCTTTTACTTTTTCATCATTTTTCTTTGTTCTTCATCGTGATTTGAGAGCTCTTGTGGGCAGCAGTGTTTGATTGTGTGTCTGATTTCGTTCCTCTAAGATTAGAAAGTGGGGCAAAAGGTTGCAATTGAAGAGAAATTGACAGGGAAGGGGCTTTCGGCGAGTACTCGCGTACACCCACTTACACATTCACTTAATCATATAGACAGGCACATACAAAGCAGTCGAGAGAAGCTTTGAGGTGCTTGTAATTTCAAGTAGTTAAATGACGGACGCATTACACTACAAGCTAATGATTTTATTTACTTTTTTCTTTTGCAACCTGAGTATGTACCTGATAATAAAGCAATGAGACTTTTAGCTAAGATGGTGTATTTTTGCACAACATTTTGCAAAACACTACTTCAGGACTGAGAAAAGTTTTATTTATGTAATTTAGTAAAACCGCAGTGTTCAAACAGCAGAATTTAATTAAATATTGTATTAATAAATGTAATAACTGCTATTGCTGTTACAAATAAGCAAAACTACATAATCATCTGCACAGCTTTAATGAACCGCTAACAAACCAAATGAACAATTTACTTAAATTAATCACATTTTATTTGAGGGAGGCGACATTTAGTGCCCTAGTTTGCTTGCATAAATGACTCTCAACATACAAATAGAGATGCAGTTTTTTTCTTAAATTATTATTATTAATTTTTGTTAATTTAAAGTTAAGTAATGCTGTAGTCATTTTAGTTTGTTTAAAGCGTAATAATGCTGTAGCAACTGTTGTGCAGCCCAACAATCAAACAAAAAAACACATTTCCTCCAACAGAATCCCTATATCATGCAGCTTTTGACCAAAATTAAGCTATTTAATTAACTAATTGGGTAAGATATTAATGACATTCTGCAGAATTTTTAAGAGCCTCTATTAGGGGCTTTTGAAAATGACCTTTCATGCTGTGTGTAACATTAATTCATTCATTTTCTTTTCAGCTTAGTCCCTTTATTAATCTGGGGTCGCCACAGCGGAATGAACCACCAACTTATCCAGCATATGTTTTTACACAGTGGATGCCCTTCCAGCTGCAACCCATCTCTGTGAAACATATATACACATTTATCCACACTCATACACTGCAGACAGTTTAGCTTAACCAATTCACCTGTACCGCATGTTTTTGGGGGAAACCGAAGCACCCAGAGGAAACCCACGTGAACACAGGGAGAACATGCAAACGCCACATACTGTAGAAACTCTGACCCAGCCGAGGCTTGAACCAGCGACCTTCTTGCTGTGAGGCGACAGCACTGCCTACTGCGCCACTGCATCGCCCTGTGTGTAACATGTGAAGTGAAATGTCCATCTTATGCTTTAATCTCAAAGTGTTTAAAAGTATTGATTCATCTAAATAGTCGACTTAGAGTGGTTTAAATTAATCGTCTGGTAATGAATCTTTAACCATGTCGACGTGATGTTGACACAAAACTTAAGCCCCGCCCATTTGTTGCGCGCACAGACCCGGGAAAACTCGCTGATCGCAGTTGACCAATTGCAACAGACTACGTCATCGGACCAATCAGCGCAGATAAGCATTGTGCTGAGGAGAGGTTTGGGAACAAATGAATCGCTGAACAAATCATATGGTTGCCGTTGGGATAATTAGGTAAAAATAAATGCATATTATAAAACAATAAAAGTGTTTTTTTACCTTGTCTGCAAATCAGCCTGTTGTTGGAGACCCTCAAAACCAAAACATGACCTTCTTAATGCATAATAGGGGCTCTTTAAAGCTCTAATATGGCCTAATGTTGTGATCTGGAAATGCTAAATAGGATTTATCAGTGACTAAATGATACTCAGAAATGAGTGAAGTTGGTTTTCCAGCAGTGCATATTTCCATCATTGACTTACTATAGAAGCTGTCAGACCAGAGCAGACAATAGACAGAGCGATAGACGAAAAAAGATTGATAGAAGGAGATGATGTGGAGAACGGTAGTGGATTTAGCAGCCTATCCCAACACACATCAGTCTTGTTTACTGATTTCCAGGCTCCAATAAAGCACAGCTACAGCTTCTAAGAGTCTCCCGCCGTGAGCTGCCGGAATCACGCTCTCACACTGGGGACCCGACTGCTAAGAGCCCTCTGCTCTTCCCTTTCTCCCACCGTCTCTGTCTTCCCACTTTTTCTTCCCCCTGCTTTTCTCAGTCTCCTCCTTCTCCCATGTCTCCAGGATTCATCACACCTTCTGCTGACACGCTGCTTTCATTAAAGCCACGCGCGGGCCCCTCTGCTGACTTACACGTCTCTGCTCTGGTTTTACATGCCTCGGTGAACACACTCCCAGTGATGCATTCACACTTATAGACTCACACTCGCTCGGTGGGACAGAACGCTGCCGAGTGGCTCGGGTCAAGAATTGGAGCTTGTCATTAACAGGACGAAAACATGCATCTGTTCTCTGCGGGCAAACAGGGAGCGTTGTTTGTCCACATCTGCTTTGATTGGTTCTTTTTTCACTGATCTCTCATGAACTCAATCCTCATTGTGTAATTCTATTCCTTTGTTCGTTTTTCTTTGCATAATCTTGATTTATCAGGGGTTGCCACAGCGGAATGAACCGCCAACTACTCTGGCTTATATTTTATGCTGTAGATGCCCTTCCAGCCGGAACCCAGTACTGGGAAACACTCTCACAATCTCACACACACACACACTGTTACGTCCTTTTAGATGTTAATATTAAACTAGGAGTAGATGACATAACATACAATAGTTTAATGTGTGTGACAAGCGCATGGAGAAAGAAATAAACTGAAAACCAAATATCACTGCAATTATTTATTGCCCATACATCCATTGAAACCAGTGAAAATATATTATAAAGTGAAAGAAAAATATTTACAATGATTAAATGATGAATTACCTGGGGGGAGAGGAAGTAGTTGAATGTGCTTAAATCAAAGAAATAAATATAACAAAACTCAGTAACTGTTTAACCAAACTAAACTAAATATGAAAAGAAAAGCATGAAAAGAAACATCTTCACGTAACAAACGTCTTAACTAAACTGCTCTAACTAAAAACAAAACACACAGAAAACAGCACATTCTTCTGAACCTAATGAACTAATACAAAATATGCATCTGAGTGTTGTATATGTATATCGCGCGACTTACTCCTACACCTCTCCGAGGTATCACTCAAACATGTCAGTTAACTGGACAAGTTCACAAGCAAATACATTGCATCATTAAATCGCAAACTTTAGACAAGAACATTAAACAAGCAAAACACATTTTCTCAGACTAGCCCTCGCAAGAGAGACTGTCCTCACAGAGACCCACAGAAAGAATAAGAGTGAGAAGTGGCGAGAAGGAAAGAGACAGAGAGAGAGAGAGATCGCCATTGCAGTTTGGGCTCTGCTTTTAAACGCTACGCCAACCAGCGATTGGTGGCGCAAACCCAGCGTCAGCAGCCAACGTCATCAGCACGAAATGCGGATCCTCCAATGCCGTTCGTACCTGTAACACATGCATGAAACAACACACCCACATACAAACAAACGCACACACTTATCCAAGTGAACTGCAAGTGAACGTTAAACACACTTATAAACTATTCTTGGCGGGCAAACAGGGAGCATTGTTTGTCCATGTCTGCTTTGGTTCTTTCTTCACTGATTTTTCCACTTCAAAAAAGTGATTTAACTCATTTTTATTGCTCATTTTTATTCCTTTAGTTTAGCCCCTGATTTATCAGGGGTCGCCACAGCTGAATTAACCACCAACTAGTCTTGGGAACACCCATATACTTTTTTCACACACACACACTGCATAAAAACCTAGATTTTTGTCTCTGTGAATGTCTGAAAACATCTCAAATCACCAGCAGTTTGAAGCTGTTGACGGGTTTGAAAGTTTCTGCTCAACTGTAACAAAATCTACCCAAAACAGACCACTCTATGCAGGTGTGAAATGTGCTGATCAGTGTGACTTGTTTTGATTAGCATATAAGTGAAACCACCTCAAGTACTCCACTCTACCTATTGGAAGAAGATATAATAATAAAAAAAAGCATTAGTGATTGGCTACAGAGTGGCTGCTAAGTACAGTAGCTAATTACAATGCATTGTAAGAAAACCCCTGCCATTTTAAGATTTGATTAAAAAAAAAAAAAAAAAAAAAAAAAATATATATATATATATATATATATATATATATATATATATATATATATATATATATATATATATATATATATATATATACAGTTAAATTAGCTCCTAAAATATAAAAAATATTTTCCAAATGACATTTAACAGAGCAATAACATAATCTTCTGGAGAAAGTCTTATTTGTTTCATTCCAGCTAGAATAATAGCAGTTTTTAATTTTTAAACACCTTTTTAAGGTCAAAATTATTAGCCTCTTTAAGCTATACATTTTTTCGATAGTCTACAGAACAAACCATCTTTATACGATAACTTGCCTCATACTGTACACTGCCTAGTTAACCTAATCAACCTAGTTAAGCCTTTAAATGTCACTTTAAGCTGTATAGAAGTGTCTTGAAAAATATCTAGTCATATATTATTTACTGTCATCATGGCAAAGATAAAATAAATCAGTTATTAGAAATGAGTTATTAAAACTATTATGTTTAGAAATTTTGGAAAAAAAAAATCTTCTCTCCGTTATACAGAAATTGGGGAAAAAATTATTCAGGGGGGCTAATAATTCTGACTTAAACTGTATATAACAGTAATTTATGAAATGTAAGAGGTTTATTAATATAGTTAAGACAAATTGTACAAACATTTTTAAAAAATCTAACAAAAGTGAGTACAATGATACAATTTTATTAGTGCAAATATGAATGTGTATCATGGCTTTAAATGTTTTTGTGCTGCCTTAGGGTTGTAGTCTGGTGGAGGCATTTTTTCAAGTGGTATTCCCAGGAAAAGCTTATGAGTGTGCACTCATACACTACAGCCAGTTTAGTTTATTCAATTCATCAAACCACATATCTTTGAACCTGAACACCCAGAGAAAACCCACATGGAGTAGAACAAGCAAACTCCACACAGAAATCCCAACTGGCCCAGATGTAACTCAAACCAGTGACTTTCTTGCTGCGAGGTGACAGTGCTAACCTCTGAGCCACCATGCCGGTGGTTGGGCATTTTCCTAAAGACTTTGAGTTTCTGATATCAGTTCTAATGAGTTGTTTTTATGCAGTTTAGTTTATAATGTATGCAGTTTTGCTTCTGTTTTTAGCTCTGGAGTATGTTTTGATTTCAGAAAGAACTTGTGTTATGTTTTTTATACAGCAGTGAGCGCTTTTATCCTACATGATTAAGGAAAGCAAGATTTGTCATGAAGTGACTGCTTTAAAAATGCGAATCATGAAGTGACCTGTTCACCGTTCAGTTTTTTGAAGCTTGGGAGCCTAAATCTGGCTTCGCATGAGATTCTGTGACAATTTTGGCTGTAAAACTGTGTGTGTCTTTGGTGTTACATTTTCTAGCGATATACAAAGACTTGAAGGCACTGTGATCGCCTGTCAGAAAAACAAAGTGTCTCTTCCCTCATACGGCACCTCGGAAAGCGAGGATCCATCCCTGAATACGGCCATTTTTCATCATCCCCATATCGCTCACGTTCTCATCTCCACTACTTGGTAATCCTTTTATCTCTGTGCTTGGATAATACAATTTTCTGATCATTCCTCTGTCGGGATGAAGGCGTATCTGTTATCCATCACTTGTAACGAAGACCAGAAGTTTGTTCTCTGGTGACGACCTTGAGCGGTTGTGTGGTTGTGCGGTCGCCTCCTTCTCCTGTTCACGTAGGGCATGGATAACCGTAAGTCATCACCGTTGTTTGGCCGGCAGAGAATTTAAAAGCCATCACTGTCAGGAGCAATGTGGCCCAAGAGAGAAATGCAGAGACTTACTACTTTTTTTTCCCCCATAGTGAGGATATAGTAAGCTTTGTGCAGCTCTACCTCAGTAAGAACAAATCAGAGGTCTTGATTGTGCTTTGAGAGTAACATGCACTCCAAGGTCTCTCAGGCATAGCAAGACACTGCTGTAATCTTACCTTAATGCATCACATAGGCCATTCAGCTCTTATTAAGACTGATGAAGCACATTCAATGGAAGATGCTAGATAGGAGCTCTGCAGACGTGATGTCTGCGTCAATACAAAATAGCATATTTATTAAAGTAGGAAGTTCCAGTGTTTCCATAGTCATAGTAAAGCTATAGCTAAAACTGGGGTTTATGTATAACTATTGATTCATTTTTATATTGCATTTAATTAATCTTTATATAATTTCCTATTCAATATTTTTAAGTGTATTTAAAAGTGTATAACTCATGTATAAACTTAGTGAATATAATCCAGTACTCATAAATGATAAAAAAAAAGAGTTGATCAAGAATTATAGCAATGTGTAAATTCATATCCGAAGTATAAAGGTTATGCATAATGCAGGGATGTGATTCTTCGGGGCATGTCATCATGAGGTTCATTGTCATCAAAGATATTGTCATCAAACAACCTGATGGTTTCCCCCTTCAGTGCTCATCATTGTGCACAAGAAGGAGTAGTAACTGCTTAATTCTGGACGTCTTTCAGGGATGTAATTGTAGACCTACCTAGGGTACTGTGCATATAATATAATGATATTGTGTAGTCCTATAATTTGCACGTACTACGAAGCCATTGACAATATGCAAGATTATGAAATCTATTCAAATGCGTGTGTGGCTGTGCACACTTTTTCCATTCTCATATTTGCAAATCACAAAACCACGTACGCTTTATGTACATTATAAATAAAGCCAGGGTGCACATTTGTTATTATCCTATGCAAGTCATTTGTCCTCATGTCTTCATTTTTTCAGTGCTACTCGCTGAAATGTAATACCTGAAAGTGTTATAAGCTTAGATAATATTACAATATATATATATATATATATATATAAATATATATATATATATATATATATATATATATATATATATATATATATACATACATACATACAGACAGAGTGCAAGAGAGAGCGAATAGTGGAGATGAAGAGGGCAGAAACTACATTTAGTTAGGATAAACAACTCGCAATGGACTGGGTTTCAAAGTCACAGTCTTTAGCTTTGGTGTTGGAATATTTTAATTCAATTCAATTCAGCTTTATTTGTATAGCGCTTTTACAATGTAGATTGTGTCAAAGCAGCTTCACATAAATGGTCATAGCAACTGGTCAGGGTAGTTCAGTTTTTAGTGTTTAAGTTCAGTTCAGTTTAGCTCAGTTCAGTGTGGTTAGAAGTCATTACTGAGAGTCCAAACACTGAAGAGCAAATTCATAGATGAGTAGCTTTTCAGATCCTGAACCATGCAAGCCAGTGGCCATTTTAGCTTTAAGCCAAATAAAAAGGAGAGTCCGTTAACGGGAACAAGCCGATATGTCAAATTTGTTTAAGAACAGTGGCAATGAAAAAAGCCAACGCAATTACACAACTAACCTTAATTCACATCTAAAACATAACTCTATCCATTTTTTAACATGGGAACAACAACTGCAGTTGGTACTGGAGAGGGGTCTTCCAGACAGTTAACTAAAATGTATGTATTTATCTGCCAGTGCAAATTCAAACGTGAAAACACGAAATGGCACACGCTCACAGACAGGTACAATTATTTAGCTAAAAGGATGTAGCCGTTAAACACTCTCAAAAAACCCGAATAAAAAAAAAATGCTGCAAACCTTTAACAAACAGTTCTGTCTTGGAGTCTGTCTGGTTATTAAAAATGACGCCTGAGGTGCTTTAAAAGTCTATGTTTGACTTATCACTTTTTTGTTTACATCTAATATTTATTATTATTTTTTTGTTTTAAGATATTTTTTTCCGGTTTAAATTTCAAGCTTCTAAATATTGTTAAAAATAAAATGTTCTTTTAAACAGTCTACCTGAATTATTACACTATTATGATGTAAAAATGTATTGTGATATAAGGTTTAAAGTGGCAATAATATTGTTTATTGCAATTAATTTAGGTGTAATTAATATCGCCCAGCAAAAATTACATATTGTGACAGCCAAATATAATTAAAACTATTAACAAGCAGGGAGTAAGCCGAAAGAAAGGGAAAATGAAACTAATACACTTTTTAGTTATACATGATTTTCTTTCAGGGTGGAATGTTAAAGTATATTATGCTACTCAATTCATTTATTCATTCATTCATTCCTCCACCCGGAGGAAACCCACGCGAACGCAGAGAGAAAATGCAAACTCCACACAAAAACGCCAACTGAGCCGAGGCTCGACCCAGCGACTTTCTTGCTTTGAGGCGACAGCACTACCTACTGCGCCACTGCGTCACCCTCGATTCATCTGGACTTAATATTTTTTTATTTTTTCACCTGGAATTATATAATCTACTAAACTACAAGAAAAGTATATTCTATAGAAACAAGAGAACTTACGAGTTAGTGATGCCATCAAGTGGTGATGTGTGAATCTGTCCCGACATTGAAGTACAAAGTGTAAACCGCTTAAATATTACTTAGGTGATTATTAAACTGGGTGGTGTGTGTGGGGGGTAGGCCTCATCTTCCTTTTTTAGTTCTCGATGAATCACATGCCTGATAATGGAAAAGTCATGCAAAATGTGACTTATGGAATCTGATTCCCTGTTGTATTAACCCCGGTTGAGTCTGTAGATGGTTGGGATATTAAAAGCACTACGCACGTCATTCATCAAAATGAAATAGATTTAATCGCAGAGATGGGGAATTGTTACTCATTATTTGTTGTATTAATGATGAGTGTTTTAAATAAACAAAGGAAAATGTTCTTCGTTGTAATCAAGCAAATACAGCGGCTTGCTAATTTACAGTATTGCACACATGGATGATGAATCACACGCATCTGCTGTTGACACTTTCAGTTTCTCTCTGCGAAATTTATAATAATTTAACTTTTAAAAGTTAGTATTCATTTCATGCAAAGTTATATATTAGTAACTTATTGTGTTGTCTCACGCATTCTTTTAGATATATAACACTATTATTTATTTATTTTTAAGGTTTTTTGTAAGTAGCATGTGTTTTTAGGAGCGCACTAGCTTGCAAATTACCTCAAAGCTTAATAGGGCACAGATGCATTTCTGCTAGTTAGTGTCTGTTTGTTTGTTTGCTTCTTCTTGCTTTTAAAGAAATAATGTACCAACAGTAGTTTCAAATAAGAAAGTAATTTGGTTTTCTTAACAAATTACATTTTCGAGCAGACTATCCCTTTAAAAACTCCCCCTGAACATCTGTTTGTCTTTTTTTTTTTGCTGCTTGTTCGCAAGCATGCTATCACAATTCAACAAATTGTCCTCACCAAATCAGTTAACTCTCTTCGCATTACATCTGTTTGAAATGATTTTATGAGACAATGCACCTTATGTTCCACCAAATTTCATTCATGGGAGCCATTTCTTCACTGGAATAGTTTAATCTGAAATAATGTGACCAGAAAGATTACATTGGGCTGGCAGAGAGAAGGGCATAATTAATTTGATGGCGACTTAATAAATGCAGGGTGACATATGAGGCACTGCGAGGCATGCTTAATGAGAGCGGGGATAAAAACGAGATGGAGAGAGAATGAGAGCGAGCAGAGATGTTCTACTGTCTCTTTCCACAGATTGTGAAGCAGACAGCAGCGCTTGGGGCGATGAGAGGGCCACTTTACAGCTGAAATTAAATACTGCTAGAGAGCTCCGTCTCGGAACAGTTGAACCCAGTAGATCTATACTGATCCTGGAGCTAAAGTGACGCCACCTCAGCTGCTGTGCCAGGAAAAGTTTGGGTCCAATATATCGCAGAGGCTGTATAGGTGGTCTTAGGAAGCGTTAGTTAGGCTGTTTGCCATTTCTCCAGTGGTTTTTTTTGAGGCTGAGATGACACTAATTGCAGGGAGAGTCAGTCTGGGTCAGGTGGAAGTATTATGTACCTCGCTCCGGACCAAGATATGAGACCGATTTGATCTGGCAAACCAAATGTAAAGGTCATATGTCACCATAAATCCATGAAACAAATAACAGGTTTAATTTCACAGTGATACTTTGCACCTTGTTAGGGGCCGTTCACATATCACATACTTAACTAATAACTATACTATACTACACATACTATGCTAACACATATTCAACTAATCAGCTTACACAAGAAATTGCACAAGAAATCATTAATTATTTCTGTTTTTTATTATCTGAGTCTGAACGATATTTATTTTGAAAAATCTTTTATTTTGAAAAATGACCGTATTCTGTTGCTTACATCTGGGTCACTTGAGCACCAAAACTTAATCCACAAGCAGCAAAATGAGTAAGAAACAGGCATCTTTGGAAAATTTCTTTGCTAAAGGGAAAAGGCCCAGTGAAGGACCCGCGAACTGCCAAGGAATAGATCCGCAACCCATTTGTCAATATATCAGGTTAGTCCACCATGTCTGTGCAAGAAGATCAACTGCTGGAGATCGCAAATGACGGCGGTCTTTTAGGCGCCACTGATGTATGGAATATACAGATTTCAGTATTAATAGTAGACTGATTACCTCAAACAAACACGTGTTTAAGTGTTTTTTCATTTTCTTCATCAATAAAATTTGTATCAGAGCTGTAGCAATGGTTTGTCAGTTTGTCATCGGTTGATGGTCACCTAGCCATGACAGACGCCATGGGAGCGAGAGCGCAAAGTGCATTGAAAATAGTAAAGGAGGAGATGGGTGGAAGTGTGCTTTCCATGCACTTTTAGATATGTGAACGGCCCCTAAGTTTTGCAAAGAATATATAAAGTTATTTATCTTTAAAGTTATAAATCAAACCAAATAAAGTGAACCAGACATACACTGTAAAAATGCTGGGTTCCACACAGTTCCTTCCTGTTGACTTAATAATTTTTACAAATTTAAGTGGATTGAACCTAAAACAATCTCTCTCTCTCGAAAAAAGTTTTTTTCAACTCATTTTAAATAAGTAGTTTAAACAAGCAGCAAAAGCCATTTTTTGATTGTATATGCAAAATTGCTTATATACTTTAAATTATTTGTAGTTTCTTACTTAATGCTCATACACAAAAATCAGCCAGTGTGACTAGTAGTTTTTCAACATTACAAGCCACACGCCATTTTCACTAGCCTCAATTTTGTTGTTGGGAAAATATATTTTATATGCATAAATATGACTTTGACATGCTAAAATTACTTGATTTAGATTTTGTAAAATGTCCACATGCCTCCTTATTCGACTCCTAATTTGACTTTTTGTGTATGAGCTTGCTCAGGGAGCATGAGCACATGGATCATGGTTTTATATATTATTTTACAATTAAATTTTATTTCACTATTTCAGAGTTCAAAGTTCAAATTTCAGTAAAAAAATAATTTTCATCCAGCCGAAGTGGCTAGTGGAGGCAGCTGTCTAAACCGCCACAGCTAAAATCTACCTGCATTTGGCGGGTTGGCGGGTGTTAATGTAAAGCCCTGACCATAACCATGAAAGTAGCTGTTTAACTAAATTGCAATTAATTTGCTATATGGTCCTTTTAATCAGGGATGTATATCCACCTCTCATCATCAGCTATAGTTAATGTTTGCCCAGTGTACGTTTCTGCATTGCACCTGTTGTTATTTCTTGCTAATGGCCTCATGTAACATAACTCTTAATGACTATTTATTATGGAACAACCACAAGGCTTTTACAGTAAGTGCCTATTATAATGTATATTGTGTGTGTGTGTGTGTGTACTGAAGTAGTCGAAAGCTACATGGCCCAAACAAAACAGTTAAACTCGGCAGATGCTAAGCCAGAGAAAGTTATACAATCCAGTGTCCTTTTTCTCCCAATTCACTTGCCAATAGTATCACAACTTCATTACAAGTTCAAAGCACAGAAATACTCCAGTGTTTCCAACATAAAAAGGGTATTTATTTTCCTTTAGATCTCTGTTCTTAGTGTGTTTTTCGACTTGCTTTTCAGCAGCGGAGTCATATATCACAACACAAACCTCTTGTTTAGCTGCTACAAGTCATTTACCATAGGCCTTTGTCCTGATTTGCTGTTTCGTCCGGTTATCTCCTGTGTGTGTTTGTGCGCACATGTCTGTGTTTGTGTGTTTAGACTGTAACCGTTGCTTATCAGCTGATATAATATGGTGGTTCCGGATGAATGCTTTTTTTTGTCCACCTTGCAATCAGACCCCGGCGTGGCCTTTGTTGACTGAGCGTTTCTCTGCAACCCTCTGGGAACAATGAAGGCTCATCTGAAAGCTTGATTCAAGAGTGGCCGTCCAAAAAGCACCATGCTCGGGCGTATGTGTGATATTGAATAGGCCCTCTGAAAGCACTGACCTTTTCTTTTGCCAAACCAACAACAGATTTCACTTTTGCTGCTACCTTGGGGACAATTATGCATCTGCTTTTTTTCTCCTTGCTTCTTTTTGAGCTCTCTCTATCTTTCGCCCTCTCTCTCTCTTTTTCTTGCATTTGTTGTATTGTGTTAGCAGAAGGTCAACAGCCTTGGCGTGCTTTGAATTATTCTCGGGAAGCCTGCGTTTGGGAGGTTTTGGAGCCTTTGGGGGAAAAAAAAAGCAAGATGCCGTGTTTGATATGTCACAGAATTGAGTTATTCCATATGTCTTAGTTAAAGAGCAGTCAGATTTTAAATCGAGCACTTCTGCTTTGTATTGTGTGGTGTTTCAGTTTTTATACTCTTGTGATGTAACTTATACTCTTGTATGCCATTTATTATCCAAATCACCAAGTCTATTTACAGTATTTCTTTTTTTTTTTTTACTTCAAACTCTTATCAATTTATTTATTTCTATTTTATATTTGTGTTGATTCATTCATTCATTTATTCATTCATTTGTTTGTTTATATTTTGAACTTTAAAAAATTTATTTATTTCTATTTTTAAATTGCATTTATTTATTGATTATTTATTTATTTATGTCTATTTAGATTTTTATTTATTATTTAAATATTTATTTATTAAACTTTAATTAGTTAATACATTTATTTATTTATTTTATTTTATTTTATTTATTTTAATTTATTTATGCCTATTTAAACATTTATTTATTGATTAATTCATTTATTTCTGTTTAAACTTTTAATTATTTCTTTATTTACTTATTGAACTGTAATTAATTAGTTCATACATTTATTTATTTAGTCTGTTAGTTATTTGTCTTTTTTGAAATTTTATTTATTGAAATTTAATTAGTTAATACATTTATTTATTTATGTCTATTTTAAACATTATTTATTTGTTTATTTATATTTTAAACTTTTATTTATTTATTGAAATGTATTTATTTATCTGTCATATTATTAATTTTAATTAATTAATTTATTTATTTATTGATATATGTATAATTTAAAATTGTATTTATTTATTGAAATTTAATTAATTAGTTGAAATATTTATTTATTTATTTGTTTATTTATGTCTGTTTTTAACTGTTAACTAAAACTGTAAAAATATTGTAACTGTATTTTTGTTCATATTTTAATCAAAATAAATTATTTTTTTAAAATATATATAACATGTGATAATTAAAAATAAAATATAAATTTTATGTTAAAAAAATGAGAACAAAGAGAAAACATCCACCAAAATTCTAACAATTATTTTCCAGTCCTTTTTTACATGCTTTAAAAACATGATCATCTCCAAGGGTAGCCAAAAGCTTTACCAAATCCTCTGTAACAGCATGAGAAAATTTGGGTTAGAACCAGTTATTTTCAGTTCCCTTTGATTTTAGCAAATGGAGGCCCCCAGAGAGCATTTTAAGGAAATAAGTGCAGTGCATCTACTGCAAAAACACTTTTTGGTTGGTCATCAAGATGTCCTGCACAGCCACTTGTGGTCCGTCAGTACTCTTGTATCGCTTCCATTCTCTTTTCATCCTACTATTAAAGATAAAGTGTCATTTGACCTACTTTTTTTTAACAAATACAACTGAGTTCCTCTCTTTTCTCTTTTTCATTTCCACTCTGATGGATAAAAAAAGCGAGTGAGTGCCTATTACTCCTATCTCTACAATGTCAAGTCCATGGGATGTGGAGAAGGTTTTTTTTAAATAATACCACCACACCTTTTCACTAAAGGCCGTCAGGCCCTGGTTTTTTCATCTTCCACTGTCAGCCCAATCCTCAAATCTTCTAAGCGTTGAAAAGGATGAGTGTGAGAGTGTGTCTGGCTAACCTGGGAGACAAAAAAAAAAGCTTGAGAACATATTTTTGTCCATGGTATTCATAGTACAAGTTTAAGTTACAAGAGTAATAATGTAATATATATATATATATATATATATATATATATATATATATATATATATATATATATATATATATATATATATATATATATATATATATATATATATATATATACAGTTGATTTGTTTTATTGCTTTGTAATGACTTTTTGCAATTAATATTAACAGATAAATAACAAATTAAAAGAAAAAGGGTCTTTGTGCCTTGTGTGAAATAGAATTTTTATGCAATCTTATATTTTGAAAGGCATTATACCAGTAATGGTGGGTTGTAATGACTTTTAATTTATTTGAATATGATGGAACTTTTAATGATTTCAAGCCTGATTCAAACTCAAGGCAGTGTTAGTATTGTTTATAACCCATTTATTAATATTTTAAATAATAATTTTATTGAATTGCATATATTTTATTGTTTTGTTTTTATAATTTTATTTGTTCATTCATTTGTGTTCACTTAATTAACGAATGAATTTATTTATTTACTCACTTTATTTATTTATTTATTTATTTATTTATTTTTCAGTCACTTATTTTACGCATCGATGAATTTGCTCTTCAGTGTTTGAACTCTCAGTAATGATTAAATCACACTGAACTGAGCTAAACTGAACTGAACTGAACTTAAACACTAAAACCTGAACCACACTGTTCCAGTTACTGAACCACACTGTTCCAGTTACTGTGACCATTTATGTGAAGCTGCTTTGACACAATCTACATTGTAAAAGCGCTATACAAATAAAGCTGAATTGAATTGAATTGAATTTTATTTATTTATTTATTATTTATTTAATCATTTATTTTTTTAATCACTTATTTATTTGGTCATTTACTTGTTTAATAATTTATAAATTTATTTTTACATTTATTTGTTCATTTATTTATTCATCTATTTAATTTGTTTATTTATTTAATAATTAATTAATTAATTTATTTGCTCATTTATTTATTTGTTCAATTATTTATTCGTTCATTTATTTATTCATTCTTTCATTATTTTATTATTTATATAATTATATTTTATTTATTTTATATATATAAATTATTTATTTATTAACACTTCAACCTTTTTATATTAGTTTTTTGTCAAGCAATGTTCATCATTAGCAATAAAATATAAATATTTAATTCAATAATACTTCATTGAAAATGAAAAATAAAAGTTATCAAGTTTTTATAATTATTTTAAAGTACATTTAAATGAACCTAATAATTACATTCTAATGGCACTGTCTCACTGTCTCTATGTTATTTATTTGATTTTTATCAAGTTGCCAGGCATGTTAAACGAAAGATGTTTTTGAGATTATAATTGTCAGTACGCCTAATTTCTTTCAAAATTTATTTATTTGCGTTTATGTGGGGTGAAGAAACAAACTGAATGTGTCCTCATCCTCGATAGGCAGTAAAGAACACAATAATGCATGTTTGCTGGGAATTACATCACTGCTCAACATCTAATTATGTCTGAAGAACATAAATCTGCAATATTGATATTTATTATGCTCGTATATTTGTTTAAAGTAGGCACAGGTAATTAATTTCAATGTCTGAATATATTTTTCTCTCTGTTCCGCCGAGCTGCCCGACAGAATGTCATTAGAGTTCTGGTTTCATGCATTCTTCATGAGAGATGCCTGCTGGAGCCATTAGCTGATTATGGTTATGATTTGATCACTTATGGATTAGTGCACAAAGCAGTGTTAACTATATAATCTGCTGTCTAGGTTATATTAGACTAGCCTTCTCATTTCTACTGATCTAAAGTTTTCGATCAGTACATTTTTAAAAATGTCTTAAAGACGTTTATTTTGTTTACCAAGGATGCATTTCTTTGATCAAATATAAGTCTTCAGTGTTTTTGTTGTAAATTGTTAGGTTTTTTTCATATTTTTATAAAAACTAGTTGTAGTTGTAGTAGTGTTATTATTAGTTCTCGAGCTTTTAATTGTTCTGGTGGCGTTTGGTCTATTTATGCATATATATATATGGGTGGATTTAACCAATATATGGGTGGATTTAACCAATAAAGGTAAGTGGCCGCTTAGGACCCAGCAAATCTAGGGGGCCCCAATAGATATGTAGAAGTATAAATTATATCTATAAACTATATATAGCATCATTTTCTATCATATTTTGTATAGTAAGAATGAAACAAATACATTTTTTCATACGTAAATTTGATTTAATATACAATAAAACTTTATGTTTTGTAATAATATTTTTAATAAAATATTTTAAATATAAATATGATAATATTTTACATAATAATGTAATGTTATGTAATGATTATATTCAAAAATATAATATTCACTACCCCCAATCATGGAGCAGTCCAAAATGTTGCTTTTCAGGGCCCCATGGCTAGAATTGCTTAAAGGGCCCCCGAATCATCAAATCCACCCCTGTATGTGGAGGTCCATATGAAACTTCTTGGGGCTGGGGTGTATATTTATTTATTCATATACACATCTGCTTTTGTAAGTTTGAATTGTTTTTCTATGTATGTGATGACTGCAGCTGAGGGCAAGAGCACAAGACATATTTTCCTAACTGGGACAATAAAGTTACCTTACCTTGCCTTGCCTTGCCTTGCCTTGCCTTGCCTTATCTTACCTTACCTTACCTTGCCTTACCTTACCAGTTTAAAAAATGACGAATTATGTGTGTGGTAATGGGTTGGGAAAATAATAAGCTTGTGATTTATCCTGCTCTATTTTCGACCATGTTAAAATATATTTTTTGTTAAACAATCTTTATGTATGATATTTCTGTTCGAAAATAAATAAACAAAAACAAATCAAATCAAAAACCTTACCTTTCCTTATTATTATTATACTTCATTAAAGACACATTTAATTTTTTTCAGTAGTGAAAATATAGACATTGTCATAAAATAGTTTATTTAAAATAAATACTGTTATTTTGAACTTTCTTTTTATATAAAAAATGTTAAGCAGGAAAACAGTTTTAAACATTGATAAATATAACAATCAGATGCTCAAGAAACACTTATAATAATAACAATACTACTACTACTACTACTACTACTGCTACTTCTATTACTACTACTACTACTACTGCTACTTCTATTACTACTACTATTACTACTGCTACTTCTATTACTACTACTACTACTACTGCTACTTCTATTACTACTACTACTACTACTGCTACTTCTATTAATACTACTACTACTACCACTACTACTTCTGCTACTACTACTACTACTACTAATAAATTATTATTATTATTATTATTCATATTTTTGTAAAAAATACATTATTTATTTATTTATTTACTTTTTTATTTTATTTTTCACTTTATTCAGGGCACAGTACATTGTTTAATTGTGAATATAGAGAGATTTACACTGTAAAACAATATTAGTTATTTTAATTATAAGTTATAAATAATAGTTATAAAATGTTTTAATTGTTGATAAATATAATAATCATATTAACTGTTAAGTACAGGTAATGACTGATCATTATATAGCTAATCAGCATATTATAATTTCTGAATGCTGGACTAATGATGCTCGAAATTCTGCTTTAATTCACAGAAGAAATGCACTTGTAAACTACATTCAATAAAAAACAACTGTTATTTTAAATCATAATAATATTTCACAATTTTACAGTTTTTATTCTGTTAATAAGTGTATTCAAATAGGCGTCTTTAAAAGGGTTTAAAAAAACATACTGATCCCAAACTTTTAACCAGTAATGTATGTATAATGAGAAATCTGTGTGCCTTCAAGCACATTTTATAAAAAAATCTTCCAGACAGGCTTTTGCACACTAAATATTACCCACTGTTTTCCCTTCAGCTCCGAAGACACCTGGATTGACCTCAATGGTCAATCCATCTTTTAATTATGTGATGGTGGAAATTTTAGCGCAGAGATTTAAGTGTTAAAGGAAAAGCGGCAGGAGCAAGATGGATGGCGGGAGGAAATGTATCGCAAGATCAGGCTTCAGGTATCCACTGTACACACATTAATCATTTACGTTTTGTCATTCAGCAGACGCTCTTATCCAAAGCCGCTTACAAATGAGGAGCATCACCAGCAATTTATCATCAGAACCAACAACCACAGTATCGGCTTAGGCAATTTGATCAAAAAGTACAGCCAAAAAGAGTGATGCTGTGAAATTTGGGATATTTTTGTTTGAATATATTTACATTTAGTCATTTAGACGATGCCTCGAGGCATTCAGCCATTCAACAAGATGAGGCAATATACAGAAGAAGTGCTAATTACACAAGTGAACCATTACTGCTTAGTGTAATTAAGTGCTAGAGTAAGGAGGGAAGAGTGTTTTTTTAGAGAGAGATAAGTGTTTCTACAGGTGGTTTATCAAGCCCACTCGCCTATGTGAGGCTTCATAAATGCAGTGTTTTTTATAGACATGGAGTGATTGTAAGAACGTATCTAGTGCAAATGGGATTTACATAATGTTTTGACGTTGCCGTCCAGGTTCAAGCCCCCCGGGAGTACTTTTTTGTGTGTTGAGCATCAGTGAACGTAACGTTATCACCTGTCAGCTTTAATTGTGGGGAAAACTAGAAAATGTTGAGCTTTTGTCAGATAGTTTCATCTTACGGGTTAAAAATAATTTTGGGGGCGGGATTAAAATTGGTAACGTTGCGAGAATCTGCTAGTGGAGTGATGATGCATCGATTTCTCATTTTTATTAATAGCGGACTTTTCTCATCCAATGAGAAGACCCTGCCTCTTAATGATCAATTAAAGCACATGCAGGCAAGAAGGCAAGGCCCAATGACTGACCACGTTTGCGTACGGCAACCAGTATTTAGCAATTCACGAAGAGTCATAACGCTATGTGTTTGTTTTCATAATACACGGGGTTTGTTGCTTGTTTTTCTCCACGATGTTGTCAGGGTCGATAAAGCAAAGATGTTGATTTTTTTCAGGAGAGCTCTACTAGAATTAAAGAATGGAGGACTTTGTCTTTTATCAGTTGAGTGTGTTACCATTCAGACACATCACCTAAATTCATACTGCTGTGTTCGCCTTATGTTTAAAATCTCCAGATTACCGGCAGGGCTAACGGTTGAAACATGCAGTGAAAGAAACTTGCTGCACTGCTATCCACCGTGTCTGCATTCAGACCTGGGATTCAGGAGGAGAGAAGTCCTTCTCCCCATTTTTAGTGTTTACATGATTATCTTTATGATGATATTACAAATTGTGGTTATGTTGTTGATAGATGTTTATATGAAAAACCGATAACAAATGTAGCAGGGCATTAAATTAAAATCATGCATCTCCTCACAGTTTGTCTCATTTTGTGAGCCAACTGACAACAGTTGTTTGCTCCCCTCTTTTTCCTCTGCTCTGCCGACCACGCCCACTCCTCTCTCTGCTTACAGCAATCCACACCCATTATGAAGCATTTAAAAAAAAATCTAAGGTAGACTTGAACCGAAAGAGGCCCTTTATTATGTGTGGTTTGTTTAAAACTATATTCTTATGACACAAAGTTGAATTTTCACCATCATTACACCAGTCTTCTGAGTGACATTATGCCTCAGGAATTATTCTAATAGGCTGATTTGATGCTCAAGAAACACTCAGTATTGCTTATTTTTGAAGTCACAGTTTAATACATTATTGCTACAACAGTGAAAAGCTAAACTGTGCTTTGACAAAGTTTTGCTTATTTATTTATTTATATATATATATTTTTTTATTACATTTTTTTATTAATTTATTAATAGTGACACACATTAGATTAGGTGGCTTTAAGTAATATAGTTACATTGTAATTAATCGTTTGTTAAAATGTACTTCTTTTTTCTGAACAATTGTTTTTATTATTGCAAATTTGGTTTAATAATATATTTTAAATATTATTTATAAGATTCTCTTATAAATAACATCTCAGGTGATACTGGAAACTTAAATACAGTTATTAAAGGTTATAACAGAGCCAATACTGCCAAAATGCTTTCTAAAAAGTTCACAAAAAGTGTTAGCTTGGGGTCAATCATATTTGACTTAAGTTTGGATTAAAAGCAACCCAATATTCTTTTGCAAGTAGCATGTCTTTTTTTTTAAACACTTTTTTTTTCATACAATATCTTTATTATAACAACAAACAACTTTGCAGCATATGGGCTCTGTTATACCCTAATTATAAGAAAAATAATTAGCTTGGTTTGTTTGTATTTTACCTAAATTTGGGTTTAAACAACACAACATTCTTTACCATGTAACTTGTAATTTGTGTTATATGTTAAACTATTAAATGTAACCCTCCTGTCATTGTTTTCAACCTTTACTATTAAAGCTAGACAAAGCGAGATCAATTGTAACGTAAATTCAGCTGGTGTTATATTTTCCCTTGGGTTGACGATTCTTACTCCAGATACCTGTGAAGAGAAATCACCAACATCAACCAGAGGAAGAAGAGACAAAAAACAGCATCCTGCCCCAAAACAGGATAAATGTCTCCCAGAATTCCCATTTTCCCTCCTGGCCTCACAACAATTGGCCAGAGTTTGATAAATGACAAGCCTACAGGACCAATGACAGTTTTGTTGCTCTGGGATATTTTTATACCCAGTAGGGTTTTTAATGATAGATAGCCTCTGGTATGAAAGGCCTGCCTCCCTTTCCCCCCCTTTTGTCCTATTTGTTCTGTCAAGATCTAAAATTAGCCAATGTGATGGCAAATATCCAAAACTATTGCTTTCTTCCTCAATGTCTTTTAGTTTATTTTTTGATGTTTAATTTTAATTATTTTTAACTCTTTATCTTTATTTCCCTTAAAAAAAAAAAAAAAAAAAAAAACCTACATGCATACAGTACCGCCTAAATCCTTACAAGAAAGAGATCATATAGGGACCATATATCAAAGTTCTCTTGGAACTATTACTGTAAATTCAGCTTATTACAAAAATTAACTCAAAACCCTATTCCTCCCACCCCGCCCATCTAACATTGATCAAAATGTTTGTGGAAGGTTCATAAAAAATAAAATTAAAGGCATATTATACATGGATAACATTTACAATCATAATATGGAACTGGCTGGGAAAAGAAATAAAAATTGAAGCGAGGTGTACTTGGACAATGAGACCAAAAGAGACGTTATAAAATAGTTATAGGATAGTTATAAAATAAATAATGAAATAAAATAAATAAATGTTTAATTTTAGGCTAATTTCTAAAAACAAGGCATTCTGTACATTTTTTTCAGAATACTAGCAGTCGCTGCATTATCAGATGGGAAATGTGGATGGTAATGTATAAGTTATAATGCAGTTTCAGTTAACTTACCTCTAAGAAGACCTGTTGCTCGCCATTGCTCGCTCTTGTCACTAAAGGGAGTGTAGACAAATGATGCGAAAATGTGGTGGGCTTGGCCAAGCTGTGACCTCAATCAAGATTTACCAATAGAATGAGGCCTTTTATCTCAGAAGGAAGATCCTGCCCTCTGAGCTGCAGAGTTCAAAACTTTTCAACCTCCAAGCAAAGATTTTAGATGCGCAAAAAATGATAGAACAGAAAGCAAAATGAATGAGCGCACAATAAAAAAAGGGGTGTTAACTGGAGAAAATGGCAACAGTTAATTTTTTGCAGTGCATTTATATATATATATATATATATATATATATATATATATATATATATATATATATATATATATATATATATATTTTTTTTTTTTTTTTTTTTTTCCCATCCATCCCGAGGTCTTTTTTTTTATTTTAAATCTTTTATTTTTTAATTACAATATACCACATTCTGGTCAAAAACTTCATACTGTATGTTTAGGCTTGGCATACCTGGGTTAAAAACTTTTCAACACGCAAGCAAAGATTCTAGATGTGCAATAAATGACAGTAGAATAGAGAGCAAAATGAACGGGTGTGCAATGAAAATTGTGGTAACTACATAATAGGACAATAGTTTATTTTTGCAATCTAAAATATTTTATTATCATTGACATAAGCATTTTAATTAAAAGTTTTTTTAATTTGCAATCTTTTATTTTTAATTACTTTGTAGAGTTAAAGTCAGAATTATTAACCCCCCTGGATTGTTAGCCCCCTTGTTTATTTTTTTCTCTAAAATCTGTTTAACGGACAGAATAATTTTTTTTTCAGGGTAATTAAGCATGTTATTGTATAATGATGGTTTGTTCAGTAGACTATCGGAAAAAATGTGGCTTAAAGGGCCTAATAATTTTGACCTTAAAATGGTTGAAAAAAATAAAAACTGCTTTTATTGTAGCTGAAATAAAATAAATAAGACTTTCTACAGAAGAAAAATAATAAATCTGATTTCAACTGTACTTAAATTTTCCCTAAAACTAAATGTTTTTGATTGAATAACATACAAACAAATTTGTCTCCATATGCACATACAGTCAATAGAAAATTGCACGCTCACAGGAACATGATACTACATAAATAAACATAAATATGAACACAAGACTGGATGTAAGAGCTATTTTAAACCTATGCATAACTAACCTATCTGAGTGGTAATCTAACTATACATACAGTATACCATAAATACTTAAGCTATACACATAACTAAGACCGACTATAAAGTACAAGTACTTTTATATATGACTGAAAAATATTGTGTAAGATATTGTGCAAAAGAGACAAGAGGTAAATAAAAAAAGTTATATTATATGTAGCTAGCATTTTGCCAGTAACTGACTGTAAATCAATTACAGCAAGAATTCTGTATTTGCATTTACAGCAACATTTATCTTGCTGTTTATGTATTTACAGTATGTATACATTTACTGTAAAATATATAATAAATTTTACTATGCAACTTTAAAATACAGTAAAATACTGCATAACTGTCCTACAGTAAAATACAGTTTACATTACAGTTAAATGCTGTGTTGTTTACAAAAATATTAACAGTTTTTACTCTTATTGGGTCCTTGTAAGATAGAGTTTAAGTAGATTGTATGGTGCATCTACAGAGAAGAGTGTTTCTACAGGTGGTTTGTCAAGCCCACTCACCTGTAAGACGCACACTTCAGAATTGCACAATTTTTTTCCCTCCATTTTATAAATAATCCAGATTTTTATATTTATATTTTTATATTTATTAAAATCCAGATTTTAAATATTAAAAATATCAGAAAACTCATACAAACTCTCGATAGACCAAAATAAATTTGGGAATTGCAACTTTTCTTAAAACCTCCTGAGCTTAGAAATAGCAATTTCTGAGCTACCAATTTGTCTTCTGTGTTGTTTTATTCTGTGGTTTGCACTTTAGTTGTACACACCGGAGTTTTTCAGCTAAAGTTCTTTTATTGCGTTGGTGTTGTGACCTCATCATTAGTAGATGATCCCAGACACATCCAACACACAGCAAGCAGCAGAAAGTTAGTGCTTTGTTAGAGTTTACACCACCCAGTGTCTCCGTTGACACTAATAAAAAATATATGGTTGCGTATGTGTGTGTATCTTGTATTCCTAATGTTTTGGGGACAACTTATCCCCACAAGTATAGCAATGGCAGCATATGTTGACCTACTGGGGACATTTTTGTGGTCCCCATGAGGAAAACGGCTTAGGGGTAGGACGATGAAAATATACAGTTTACAATATAAACATTAGTATGTCTATGGAAAGTCCCCATTAATGTAGCTGTACAAGTGTGTGTGTGAGGGACACAGAGAGGCGGCTAAAAGATGAGTGTGTGCAAGCTGGATCAATAACACTACACACCATGTTTTTAGCTCTTGTCAGTTGCATGATGCAGCGTGTCTGGCCAAGTGTAAGGTTCCAGTTGAGCCATTGTATCATGAGTGTGTGTGGATTGTGTGTGTGTGTCCTAAAGTGCTGTAAACCCCAGGCTCGTGATGCTCTCCATGCCACCACTGAAGCAGAACAGAGCACTGGGCGATGTTCCAGTTGTCAGGTCATTATCCCCTATGCCATACACACCGATTTCTGCCAAGTGCACTTCCCTTTCACTCACTAATACACTCTGCTAAGTGATCTTGATGCCACTATCTAGGCAAGGGAGTCTTTCTTAACCTTTGTTTTTGGCTCTTATTCATACGCTTGAGGAGGACTGACCTCTGTAATTAAGAATACATATACACTCCTCTGCCTTTCTAAATGGCTATATGCCAGTTCTATTATAGGTTTTTGTCAACAATAGGTTTTTGTATTGTAGGTTTATGTCAACTATATATTAGATTTAGTTTGATTTGTTTTTATTGGTTGGTTTTCTATTGGTACATTTGTGTCTTATATTTGCTCTGTCACCTCATAGCAAGAAGGTTGCTGGTTTGAGTCTCATCTGGATAAGTTGGTGTTTCTGTGTGGAGTTTACACGTTCTTCCTGTGTTGGCGTGGGTTTTCTTCAGGTGCTCCAGTTTCCCCCACAGTCCAAACACATGCAGTACTGGTGAATTAAATAAACTAAGTTGGCTGTAGTGTATGTGTGTGTATGGGTGTTTCTCAGTACTGGGTTGCAGCTGGAAAAGCATTCACCATGTAAGACATATGCTGGATAAGTTTGTGGTTCATTTTGCTGTAGCAAATGTATTAGAATGTATTAGAAATAAATTCTAATAAAAATGAACAGGTCTCACTATTAACTGTAATTATCAGACTATTAAATATTGATACTTAATTTGTAATTATTTTGTATTAATATATTAATTAATTCATTAATTCTTTTGTTTTAATTATTAAATCACTTTATAACTGTATAACTGCAATGCGTAAAAATAAAGTGCAATAATAATTGTAATTACACATACTAATGGAAAACTTACCCACAGACTAGTTAAACACATACAATGGAAGTCATACAGTAGGACATTACCATAGGCATTTTGTTTTGACGCTCATAAAAAGTCATCAACCCAGGCTCATTCTGAAAATGTACCTCTATATACATTTCTGGAGAGCGCCAAATATGTCCTAGGAGCTACGTTTTTTTTTTTTGCATTTTTTTTTTTGCAAATCCACCAGAGACCGCTGTGTAGACTCTTTCAGTTCTTAAATTTCTCTTGTAAGTGCCATTCGCACCTGCGTAAATCCACCAGAGACCGCTGTTGACTGACTGACTGATTGAATGACTGATAGAATGACTGACTGACTGACTGACCGATCGACTAACCCACATTCCTCTTCCCTAAACCTAACCAATAGTGTTTTGAAAAGCACTGACTGACCTGCTCACCTACTTCCTTAAACCCAACTGACAGTTTCAAAAAGCAATCCAGAAAAAGAAAAGGCCTCGCCTGGTTTTTACCACGTTTTCACATTTTACTACATTCTCTCCCTGTTATTTACTTGTTAATTATATTTTTTGGCTTCTGTTTTTGTCTTACCTGCTTTTTTGAACCGTTGAACTCGAACCCCGTCGTTGTGGTCAACTCCTCTCTGCATCTCAAGTTCGCTGAAGTACATGGCGAGCTAACCAAGTAACAGCAGGCAAGCTGTCCATTTGGAAGTAAGCTGTCAGTTGCTAAACACAAAAAGGAACGGCATCATACCGCCCCGTAGCGCTCATTTTAAAGACAAAATGCAGCCATAAGTTCTTCTGGCTACATAATTCGCGATCTTTAGAAATGTATATAGGGCTAATTTTTCAGAATGAGCCTATGTTGGAAGTCAGTTTCTTGACTCATTGTACATGTATACAACATTTGTTCTGTAAACACATTTTCCAGCTTTTTCTACAAACAACATCTGATAATGTCTTAGACAATAAAGAGATATACAGTAAATGACCAAGGATATACAGCTGAAGTCAACATAATTAGCTCTCATGTGAATTAAAAAAAAAAAAAAAACATTTCCTGAATGATGTTTAATAGAGCAAGGAATTTTTCCACAGTATTTCCGATAATATTTTTTCTTCTTGATAAAGTCTTGTTTGTTGTCTTTAGGCTAGAATAAAAGCAGTTTTTAATTTATTTCAGGTCTATATCTTTAGCCCCTTAAGCAATATTTTATTTTTGACTGGTTACAGAACAAACCATTGTTATACAATGAGTTGCCTAATTATCCTAACTAACCTACTTAATAGTTAACCCTTTAAATCACACTTAAGTATCTTGAAAAATATCTAGTGAAATATTATGTGCTGTCTTGATGACATAAATAAAAGAAATCAGTTATTAAAAGTTAGTCATTAAAACTATGATGTTTAGAAATGTGTTGCAAAATTGTCTCTCTGTTAAACAGAAATTAGAGGAAAAATATGCAGAAGGGCTAATAATTCAGGAGGGCAAATAATTCTAACTGTATATAACTGTATATTAGTTGAGAGCATCCAGCCTTTGTGTTTAGGCTTCTTCTCCCAATATTCCCTCTTTGTCCTTCTCTCTGATCTTCCTCCTGCGTTTTCTTCTTCAAAATCCCTCAAGAACCTTCGGAAACCCCAGCAGAGTCACGCCGGACACGTCTAATTTCCAACTTTACGAGTGCGGCGTCGGTTTTCATTTTCACCCAAGGTGAATCCATCCTGATTGTTATCCGTGAACGTTTCGTCTGTCGCTGAGATTTGAAAGTCTCGGCTTGGCTCTCAGCAACAACCGTCCCTGTGTGAAAGCATACGGACAACCTCAAATAACCGGCTGACAAAATTGCTGGTGGCTCGATCTCAAGGGCCCGACGATGCACTTCCCTCTGCGAGGTTGAAGAGTTCAGCGGGAAATATTTTATAGCAGCAAGCACAGGCGAGAGTGTCCAATTGCTCTCTAGGGAGCAGTAACAGGGACTACTTAAGCAGCTACGGACTTCTGCCCACCATAACAGTTAACAGAAGCCAACATATCGCTAGCAAACTGGCGGGACAAATCTCAGTAGGTGTCAGGATGTGCAGAGAGATGATCAGTGCTGGATCATGCAGGCAAACATATTTTTATGAACACTTTCGGAGATGACAGTACACTGTAAAAAGTTCCACACAACCGATTTCGATTTGGGACAACATAGAGAAATTAAGTTAACGTATTCGTTTTTCAAATTTAAGTGGATTGAACATGGAACAATTAGGTTTTCCATAAAAACTCATTTCTTTCAGTTAATTTTAGATAAGTACTTTCAACAAATAACAAAGGTCATTTTTTAGTGTATAGTGAACACTTTTTTTATTTTATTAAATAGAGAAAAAAGTTCACAATTTGTAACACATTTTAAGATGTTTGCAGATGTCTGCAGTTTTTAAACACAAATGGTACATCAATTTTAGAGTTTCTTAGGAAGCAAAATATTACATTCATTTTTTATATTATTCATTGATGGAAATAATGCTTCCCTATTTAAAAATAATATTAATATTTTTAATATACAGTTGAAGTCAGAATTATTAGACCCCCTTTGAATTTTTTTGTCTGTTTTAAATATTTTCCAAATGATGTTTAATAGAGCAAATTTTCACAGTACGTCTGATAATATTTTTTCTTCTGGAGAAAGTCTTATTTGTTTTATTTCGGCTAGAGTAAAAGCAATTTTGAATTAAAAAATATTAATTTTGAGGTCAAAATTATTAGCCCCTTTAAGCAATTTTTTCCCACCGATAATCTACTGAACAAACATTTGTTATACAGTAACTTGTTTAATTACCCTAATCTAACTAACCTAGTTAAGCCTTTAAATGTTACTTAAATGTAGTGTCTTAAAAAATATATCTAGAATATATATATATATATATATATATATATATATATATATATATATATATATATATATATATATATATATATAAAATTTTTTTATTAATTCATTTATTTTTCCCACACATTTATATAAATATACATTAAGAATAAATAGACTGAATGATGGGCTAAAAAAACTGCAGAAATTTCCTGAGTTTTCTATAGGCACAGATTCCGTGCAGGCCTAGTTTCCTGTAACAGTGCGCTGCTTTTGTGGTACCATACCTGGTACTCAAGGACATCTGCTGAATACACGGGAAAGACCAGTCTCAGCAGAAAGGAGTAGTGATACTGGAATTATGGCAGTGTGACAATGTGCAGTGAGCATGGAGTTGGCCTGGCCGCCGCTGCTGTCACGTCCTTCTTCCCCACCACCTGTCCCTGTCCTCAACCTGGACGAGGGCCGATAGTAGTAGAGAATTTGGACCAAGCAGATCTTCTGTCTGAAAACAACTCTTAATTTGGCATCTGTTCACCTACAGCTAAATCGAAAAGAAAGTGAAAGTGAACAGCGGACAGGGGAGGAGGGTGATTGAGGAGGGAGATCAGTAAAAAGGTGCCGGATCAGATTTCAGAGGTGCCAGATCCAACTTGTTCCGGCAGAAACTAAGCTGTGGTATTTTCAGAAAAGTGGCTAATTCATACAAATTCATATGACTTTATTAATTGGCAAACGTATTATTTTGCATGCCTTCAAACTACTTTTCAGGCTCGTCCTTCAGGGCCAACTGTGTTTGCAGTTTTCAACATTTTACTACCTGACAAAAGTCTTGTCGTCGATCAATTACAAAGGTAGATTTTTCTAATGAATCATCTGTTGAGCTGAATCCCAATAATCACAAATACTGCAGAAGACCTATTGGCACCTGCATGAACCCAGATTTCCTAAAGAAATCAGTCAAGTTTGGTGAAGGAAAAGTCATGGTTTGAGGTTACATTCAGAATGGGGGCATTCTGCGGGAGATCTGCAGAGTGGATGGCAACATCAACAGCCTGAGTTATCAAGACATTTGTGCTGCCTATTACATTACAAACCACAGGAGAGGGCAAATACTTCAGCAGGATAGCGCTCCTTCTCATACTTCAGTCTCCACATCAAAGTTCCTGAAAGCAAAGAAGGTCAAGAAGCTGCAGGATTGACCAGCACAGTCACCAGTCATGAACATTATTGAACATGTCTGGGGTAAAATGAAGGAGGAGGCATTGTAGATGAATCCACAGAATCTTGATGGGAGTCCTTCAAGAACGCTTTCTTTACCATTCCAGAGGACTTTATTAATGAGGTATTTAAGTCACTGCAGAGTTGGATGCAGTCGTCCAAGCTCATGGGTGTCATACACAATATTATTTTTTTCCACTGGACTATGACTTTATATTCTATATTGTGCATTATTCTAGTTAAGTCACAAGACTTTTGTCTAAATAATTCCAACCTTACTGTCCTAATTAAATAATAAAAAATTAAGGCATGATCCTATTTTATTTTGGTAAAATAGGCCTACTAGACTATTAAAGTCGCACTTTGTGATACATTCATTTGTTTTAATATCTTCACCAAACAGTGTTTTATTGGATATAAATTGTAAGTTGTGTAAATGTCAACTTTTTGTTTTATTAATAAATTAGAAATGTTAAGCTAATTTCAAATTTTAATGCTGTGATTTTAATTTATTATTTCAAATTTTAAAAGCTATAATAAAATATTATTTCTGTACAACATAAAACAATGTTCAAATGACATTATTTCTCTGCATTTAAACTCAAACCGTTCTCCCTGTGTTTGTTCAAGTATGCCTGTTTAAATTACTTTAATAAATAGGTGATTAGTCAACTAATTGCTTTAATGAATGACTACTGGTCGACTAAGAAAATCTTTAGTTGGGGACAGCCCTACAAATTAGCCATTAAATCAAAACGTTATAAGATTACATTGAAAATACTGCTAAAATTGCACCATTTCAGATGGTTCCTTTATCAGTTTTTAATAGTTTCACATACAGTTGAAATCAGAATTCTCAGCCCCCCTCAATTATTATCCCCCTTGTTTATTTTCCCCCAATTTCTGTTTAAGGGAGAGAAGATTTTTTCAACACATTTCTAAACATAATAGTTTTAATAACTCATCTCTAATAACGGGCTTATTTTATCTTTGCCATGATGACAGTAAATAATATTTGACTAGATATTTTTCAAGACACTTCTATACAGCTTAAAGTGACATTTAAAGGCTTAACTGGGTTAATTCTGTTAATTAGGCAGGTTAGGGTAATTAGGCAAGTTATTGTATAACGATGGTTTGTTCTGTAGAAAAAATCTAGCTTAAAGGGGCTAATAATATTGACCTTAAAATGGTTATTTAAAAAAAATAAACTGCTTTTATAGCTGAAATAAAACACATAAGACTTTCCCCAGGAGAAAAAATATTATAGAAAATACTGTGAAAATTTCCTTGCTCTGTTAATCATCATTTGGTAAATATTTACAAAAAAAAAAAAAAAGAGAAATTTGAAGGGGGGCTAATAATTCTGAGTTCAACTGCACATATATATCTGCAGACTGTCAGTTGAGATTCATTGTTGTGTATCCTGTCACCAGGACTCTTTCACAGCAAATATAAAGCCTTTTCCAGACATAGAGATGAAATTGTTTAGAGTGTATTTTTAGACATTTATTGGACTCTTTTTGCATCTCCCTTTATCTTCATCCCTGTTGTATTTCTTCCTCCTCTCCCTTGTTAGGCCAGCTATGCTCTCCCCAGGCAATTTGACCATCTTTGGATCTTTTCAGTCCCTTCCTTTTAGATGCTAATAATAAATAGACAGACCGCGATCAATCGGAGACAACCTGAGTCTAATTCATCTGCTCGGCCACTGAGGGAGACTTCACTAGGAAGCGCTAAAAGGCCACCCTTTGTTCCAAAATACACAGATGAAAAATAAACAAGTAGAATAAGAATCAGAAGAATGCTTTTTTCCCCATTTCTCAGAATTTCAAATAACCATAATTCAAATGTCAAGGTGTTTCAGAAAGCAGCAATCTAGAAAATGGCAAAATAAAAATAACAAATTGCACCGGCATTCTTAAAAACTGCTTGCACAGTGCACACATAAAGTATTTGTAGACACAACAATGCAGGAATGATGTTGCTTTAATGCACTAACCATGTCACTGCAGTAAATTAAATATGCAAAAGTGATTTATATTGATTAAAAGTGTCAAAGTAAAGTGTGTACTTCAATGTGTAAAATAATGCTTGCGAAAATGGGTCAAATGTACATAATTGTATAGCATAACACATGAACTAACGTTAAAATAAGGCACTTGCTTATACATTTGAAACATGTTAAAGAACAAGTGATCACAGAAAACATTATTATATTTTAGGTTAAAAAATTATATTATAGTGCCAAAAGTATAAATAATGTAATACTTCATGAATATTAAGTGAAAATGAATAAGTATTTTGAAGATGCACTAAAATAAAAAAGAATATTTTAAAATGGCATTGTAGGATTTATTTCTGAAATATTCCTAACACAATTTCTGGTATAAAAATAATAAAGTATTGTTATATTTGTGTTTAAATCCCTTATACTGTACATGAGACATGTCTAAACCTTTTGATGAAAAAAAAAAGAAAAATTTTAAAATTTTTCAAAAATATATTCATTTTTAAAACGGGGTGTACTCAGTTATGTTAAGCACTGTATGAAGAGTTCAGATGCAAAAACCTCTAAATGCCATCTGAAATTGTCTTCCAAAATCAGCATTTTTATCAGGCTCCTGTGTGAAGGTTCAGTAATATCACATTTATGGCAAAGAATATGTAATTTTTATGTTCATTAATGTGAAATAACTCAGTTTAAACAAACAAGGTGGAGAAAAATATTCAATTTTGATGGAAATTTCAGACGACGCTTAGAGGTTTATGCATCTGGACTCTTCATATATTAAATGATGTGAACGATATAAATCTATAGTTTTTTTTATTCTACATATTTTCTAAAAAACATCATTTACATTAAATAAGGCATTCAAGGCTTAATACCCATGTGTTTCCTTTAAAAAACAAGTTTACAAATGCATTTACACTTGATTCAGATAGTCCGCATCTGTAGCCAATCAGCAAATGGAAATCAAGTGAAGCAGAAAGCGTGAGCCGCAATCTCGAACCGCAGATGAAGTTGTATCTATTGGATTTGCCAGATTTGCATCAAGGTGCCCAAGCGTGGCGTCTTCACTCAGATAATGACACTTCAATTATTGATTTTCCACTTATCAGATTATCACAGTCTCCCGGGTTTTTTGACATGGCCAACTGTCTGCTCCAAAAATAAATAAATAAATAGCTATGAGGTCCTCAGGGGGAAAAGGGTATCGGAAGTAAAGGCTGGCGCAGTTTCAAGCGGGCATGACGAATTGTGGCACACAGCCGGTGGGTCTTGTTGACTCTACGCCAATCACGTATCATTTGGCGCGACAAGCAGGGCGAGGCCGTTTCTGCTCGGGTTGAGATGGAAAATGGCCGTGCATGTGTGAGAAGCAATAATGAGGGCTTCGGAGACGAGGAAAGGACACCACATCATGAAGGTCCATTACACATCCAGGACAGCGAACATATGGGGCCTGGCTCAAGTACCCAACTGTCTCCCATTTTTGCCTCCATGAAAGCTATCGTCGTAAGGCTTTTTACACTCGCTTTTACGTATATGAGGTGAGGGGGGGAGCTGGGGGATTTACTGTGCTTAAATGTGTCAAATGGACCACAGGGCAGAATCCACCGTGCTCTTGGGAGCCCTGTGAAGAGGATGTATGTGTTTATAAAAGGAAGGCCCATCTGCGGGGCATCAGGCGGGCATCTTTTCTCGCTCGCAGCTGCTCCAGAGCCAATGATTGCAGCTGACGCATCATCATTTCCTCTGATGCACGACTGTACAGGCGGCTTCTGATATGAGAAGGCAAACTGTGTGGGCTTTTATTGCATTTTATGGATATTAAGGCAGTAGCATACAGAGTTTTCACAGTTTTTGGTTTAAAGGCAAACTACATTGGAAAAATACATTTGGAAAAACGCAACTGCTGGGTTGATTAATAGTTTTTTTGTTTTTGTTTTTAGAAATTTGTCCTTATTTGACCCAAATCTAGGTCAAATAGTATACTATAATAATAATAATAATAATAATAATAATAACGACAATAACAACAACAACAACAACAATAATAATAATAATAATAATAGTAATAATAATAATAATAATAACAATAGCAATATTAATCACAATAATAATAATAAAAATTATAATAATAATAATAATAATAAAAAAATAATAATAATAACAATAATAATAATAATAATAATAATAATAATAATAATAATAATAATAATACATTTTATTTATAATGTGCTTTTCTCAGATCCAAAGCGCTTACAAAACTGTAAAAAACAGTGACAATAAAACAATAAAGACACAGTGATAATAAAAAAGAAATCACAAATTAAAAAAAGTCCTAAAAAGATAAGTTTTAAGTAGCTTCTTAAAACAGTCCATTTTTTAAAATTACCTGATTACTTATTTATGGGAAATATATTGCATTCTGTTTATATTTTTTATTATTTATTTGTTATTTTATTTATATATTTTTATTTATTTTATTACTGATAAATTGCTTTATTTTTAACACACACACACACACACACACACACACACACACACACACACACACACACACACACACACACACACACACACACACACACACCTATATATATATATATATATATATATATATATATATATATATATATATATATATATATATATATTGCACAATGTTCAGTTTTTATAGCTAGCTACATTGAATAATTCTTGAAGTGTTTGTTTCTTATTTTTCAGATTTTCTGTTTTCATTTTAAATCGAATAATGGTTTTAATAAAGCATTTATAACTGTTAATATTATGCGTTCTATATAATATGCATATTATGCATAAAATATTATATATTCTTTTTTCATTTATTTAAAACCTTTTAACACATTTTTAATTCTGTTTTAATCATGTTTAATCTTTACTGTTTATATACTTGTATTTTATGTTTCTTTTATTCTTGTTTATGCAAAGCACTTTGAATTACCATTGTGTATGAAATGTGCTTTTTAAGCTTGCCTTGCCTTGCCCTGCTAGCTATTAAAAATGACAATGATGAAATATCCAGATATGTTAGGCAAGTTGTTTCAAATTAAATTTGCTACAAAAGAACTATTGGGTTAAATTGTAAATTTATTTTAATTGTTTGTTTTTATTTTTGTCTAGTAGTTTGTCCATATTTGACGTAATTATGTATTTAACCAAGAAATATTTTGCGTAGTGTTACAGTATTTATAGGAACTAACTATTGTTATTTATACTAATTAACTTTTTTTTATGTAATCCAATACATGATTTAAAATTTATTTTTAAATTAATAATTTGGGGCAAAATATTGCTTACTGTCAATATTTTATAGTTTGAAGTAATTATTATTTTTTCATTTTTTAATTTCATATTTTAGTCAATCTTTTAATAATGAATATTTTATAAAAGCTCTACAGCTGTATATATATTCATAGACCTGTTAATAATAACAGGCAATATATAATTTTCGGCCTTCAAAAGAGAAAAAGTGCATTTTTCATTACACATAATCAAAACAAAAGTGAGTAGGAGTAGTGACCATGCTGAGATTGCAGCGCAGACCCAGCCATTTTATGATTCATGAGTCATTTCAGGTTCATTGTTCATGGGACTGCGATGTCCGAATGGTTGAGATGCTTACTTGGTAATTAGTCTGTCCATTTCAACACGTTAACCCTATCAGGTCATTCACGGGTCATTTGTGAGCATGATAGTCAGGAATTATTTCATTCATAGGGTAATCAGCCAATAGTTTCACCATGTGGCTTTTATTTTTTAACTGTATTTCACAGTTCTTTTTTCTAGCATTCACACTACTAGTTCTTCATCATAACACAATCACCTCAAGGGATACAAGCTCTGCTGGAAGATTACACTTTATTATTTTTACAAGTGTTGTAAGATCTTAAGTGTTGTGATCTCATATCATTATTAGATTAAAAAAAAAAGTCTTTAAAAGTAGTCTTTCAAAGTATTTTTTTACTGGTGAAATTCTAACACTCTTCAAAATGCCCACAGTACTAATTTAACACTGACAAAGATATGTTGGCAAAATGTGGAGGGATATTGATTACTTTACTTTGTTTCAGTTGATGTTCCTTTGATTGATGTTCAAACAATTGATTCTGAAAAATTGCAAAAATGCATTGGTGTAAATACACTGCTGTACTCACCAAAGTTGCATTTCCTTGTTTAAAATTACAGTATTATTATAAAAAAACATTATTGCAATTTAATACAATTATATTCTCGTTTTATATATTAATGAATTCTCGTTTAAGCCAATGCACCATTCTTCAAAGTCACATGATCTTTCAGAAATGATATGATTGTATAAATAAACATTTCTTGATGATTTAAAAAAAAACTCAATCATAAACTTACCGGCCACTTTATTAGGTACACCTTACTAGTACCGGGTTGGACCCCCTTTTGCCTTCAGAACTGCCTTAATCCTTTGTGGCATAGATTCAACAAGGTGCTGGAAATATTCCTCATAGATTTGGGTCCATATTGACATGATCGCATCACACAGTTGCTGGAGATTTGTCGGCTGCACATCCATGATGCGAATCTCCCATTCCACCACATCCCAAAGATGCTTTATAGGATTGAGCTCTGGTGACTGCGGAGGCCATACGAGTACAGTGAACTCCTTGTTACTAATGAGCCCAAAGTTTTCCAAGAAAATATCCCCCACACCATTAAACCACTGTCACCAGCCTGAACCGTTGATACAAGGCAGGATGTATCCATGCTTTCATATTGTTGACAGCAAATTCTGACCCTACCGTCCAAATGTCGCAGCCGAAATCGAGACTCATCAGACCAGGCAATGTTTTTCCAATCTTCTATTGTCCAATTTTTATGCACTGTGCGGATTGTAGCTTCAGTTACCTGTTCTTAGCTGACAGGAGTGGCACCTGGTGTGGTCTTCTCCTGTTGCAGCCAATTTGCCTCAAGGTTGGACGTGTTCAACGCATTCAGAGTTGTAACGAGTGGTGATTTGAGTTACATTTGCCTTTCTATCAGCTCAAACCAGTCTGGCCATTCTCCCCTAAACTATTTCATCAACAAGACAAGCCATTTGTGCCTGCAGCTCACTGGATATTTTCTTTTTCAGACCATTCTCTGTAAACCCTAGAGATGGTTGTGCGTGAAAATCCCAGTAGATCAGTAGTCACCTAAAAAAAAAAAGTCACCTAAATCACCTTTCTTCCCTATTGTGATTCTCTGACCATGTCTACATGCCTAAATACATTGAGTTGCTGCCATGATTGGCTGATGAGAAATTTGCGTTATTGAGCACTTGGACAGGTGTACCTAATAAAGTGGCCGGTGAGTGTAAAGGGTTAATATCATCAATCTTGAAAACATTCAGTAATTTGTTTTGTAGAAACTGTAATACTTTATCAGGATTCTTCAATGAAGAAATTTGTTTTAAATCATTTTACAGATTAAAAATAGTAATAATGAGCAGAATTTTTTTTTTAAATACTCCCTTTCAAAAATAAATAAATAAATAATTGTATATATTTCTTGTGCTGAGCAAAAATTAATCTTGATTAATTGCAACCAAAATAAAAGTCTGTTTTGACATAATATATGTGTGAGTACAGTGTATATTTATTATGTATACTGTATTAATACTTATATGTATATTGCGATTTTTTTTCATTTTTTAAATATTTCCAAAATTATGTTTAACAGAGCAAGGAAATTTTCACAGTATGTCTGATAATATTTTTTTTCTGGAGAAAGTCTTATTTGTTTTATTTAGGCTAGAATAAAAGCAGTTTTTATTTTTTTTTTAATAATCATTTTAAGGTCAAAATTATTAGCTCCTATAAGCTATATTTTTTTCCGATAGTCTACAGAACAAACCATTATTATACAATTACTTTCCTAATTACTTTAATTAACCTAGTTAAGCCTTTAAATGTCCCTTTAAGTTGTATAGAAATGTCTTAAAAATGTCTAGTCAAATATCATTTACTGTTATTAGAAATGGGTTATTAAAACTTATGTTTAGAAAAATAATAATCTGAAAAGCTGAAATAATCTTTCTATTAAATAGAAATTAAAGAAAAAAATGAACAGGGGGACTTTAACTGTATGTGTGTATTACATATTCATAATAAATATATTTAGTACACACATATATTATGAATATTATATAAAAAAAACATTTATTTTGTATTTGATTAATCACAATACATTTTTGCCCAGCACTATTTTTTTGCATTATAAATGACATATTTATGGAAATATATAGGTTTTATTTTGGCATCTGAATCGAATAGACTGAATACCCTTTTTTTTAACCTTTATTGCTGTCTTGATGTTTTCACACAAAGCGATCCTGGCCTATATGCTGCCACACCTTTTGAAGCTTCTTCCTCACTTCCTTTTTATTCCTCTCTGTGTTTTTCCTCTCAGCGCATTAGCTTTTCCACGCTACCTTGCAGATTACCGCCCCTTGCTTGGCTCAATGGTAAATAAGTACTTTATTGTTCCCGGGATAAAAGTGCCAGGCAGAAATGAGGAATGCCGTGACTTTATCAGACCGAGCAGCAGAGGGCCCAAAGTACAGAGACCTGCCATAATTGCATATTAAAGTGACAACTAGCAGAGTTTTCGCTATTTGTCATATGGGGGATCATATTATGATGGCGGGAATGTGACATTTAGTGCAAAGAGCTCCCCATGGAAATACTCAGAGGGAATAATGACTTTCACCGGCAAGTCCTCTCGGTGCTTTGCAAGCACACGCAGAAGAATCCTCTCCAAGAGAATGAGTTGAAATTGCCACACAAGGGCCAGGCGTCTTGAAGATTGATGCCGATTGTGCTCCATTGGAAAACGGCTCCTCAGATGTTTGAACCGATAAATCTTCCCATCAAGGGCATTTAGACGTAAATGAATTCCTGTAACATCTCTTCACATTAACGTAAAGGTGACATCTGTCAACCAAGCGGCGCTGAAGCGATTTCTTATCAGGTTGTCTTGTGTGGCTCCTATGAAGATGCTGTTTCATAGGAGCCACACAATATTTGATCGGTCTCGTAACTGCTTTTGAAAAGCGTGTGCTGGTTATTAGTTGATGTCAACAGCATTATATCACCAGTAGTGTAGCTGTGATTCTATAACTCTATTTTGTTGATGCCACGATTGCTGATAGCTGAGAAAGACTTTTAAATTGCTGTCGATTTTATTGAAGGAGATCAACAGTTTTAATCATTACTGTAAAAAATATCTGTAAATTAGCAGGTTTTCGTATTTTCAGATTCATGTATTCATGCTTATTTATGATTTTGAATTGCATTATGGGACCTTGATCATTCTTCCAACAACTTTTAACCTGTAAAAACTGGAAAAGTGACTTTTATTAAGATTTTTTAATAGTCTAAAGTGATATATAATCTGCGTTTGGGGTTGCATATTATGGTACAAAATGGACGTATTTTTCTATACATTATGTCTTCTACATTTTATTATTTGAAACTACAAAAATGTCAATAAAAGTCACTTTGTTAAACTGTAGAGTTGAATTGTCTACATCAAAAGTCGACAGGGCAGAAATCAACATCCCATAATGCAATTCATAAACATAAATGAATGGAAAACACTTGTCAATCACAAAATATGCAAACTGTTAATGAACAGATATTTTTTTACAGTGTAAATGTAGGCTGTCAATTGTGTTAAGGCCAAAACCTTTTACATGGCATGGCATCTTTTATGGACATTTTGAAAGAGCATCATAAGTACTATAATTTATCATCAGAGGTTAGCGTTTGGCAGAAAATGTTGTACAGCAGAGTCACCAGACTTGTTCCTGGAGGGTCGGTGTTCTGCAGAGTTCAGCTCCAACCCTAATCGTGAACCTGAACAAACTAATCAAGGTTTTAGTTGTATTTGAAACATCCAGGCAGGTGTGTTGAGGCAAGTTGGAGCTAAACTCCAGATCGGTGACCCCTGCTTTACAGACTGTTGTCCTTGAAAAACAGTACGTCTTGTTGCTGGTTTTGATAAGGATGTGCTGGTTATTGGTTGATGTCAACAGCATTATATCACCAGTAGTGTAGCTGTGATTCTATGACTATTTTATTGACGCCACGATTGCTGAGAGCTGCAGAAAGACTTTCATATTGCTATTGATTTTAACAAAGGAGATCAGCTGTTTTGATTATTACTGTAAAAATATCCTTAAATTAGCAGGTTTTCATATTTTCAGATTCATGTATTTATGTTTGTTTAAGATTTTGAATTGCATTATAGGACCTCGGTCTTTCTTCCAACAACTTTTAACCTTGAAACGTTGGAAAAAGTTACTTTTATTAACATTTTTAATAATTTAAAGTAATATATTGTCTGGGTTGTTGTTGTATATTATGGTACAAAACCCTAGTAATAAACTGCCTGCACATTTTAATAATTTTACAGATTTATTACTCTGTATATTATTTCTTTAACATTATATTTCAAACTAATAAATTGTCAATAAAAGTCACTTTTTTCAACTGTAAGTTGATTTTTTAACATTAAAAGTCGACAGAGCAAAGATCAAGCTCCCATAATACAATTCTCAATTGTAAATAAACATAAAACACATCAAAAGTATCATAACGTATCAGCGTTTGCCAGAAAATGCTGTACAGCAGGGTCACCAGACTTGTTCCTGTAGTGCCAGTGTCCTGAAGAGTTCAGCTCCAACCCTAAATAAACACAACTGAACAAGCTAATCAATCTCATAGTAGGTATATTTGCAACGTCCAGGCAGGTTTGTTGAGGCAACTCTGCTCCAGATTGGTGACCCCTGCTTTACAGACTGTTGCTCTGTCCTTGAAAAACAGTAATGGATCTGTCTCAGAGCTGGTTTTGAAAAGCATGTGCTGGGTATTGGTTGATGTCAACAGCATTAAATCACCAGCTGTAATTCCATGACTCTGTTGCTGTCATTGTAATTGTTGATAGCTGAAGACTCTCATATTGCTGTCGATTTTAATGAAGAAGATCAACCGTTCTGATTGTTAACTGTCACCTTTGTTAAGGCCAAAACTGTTTACATTGCATTAACACATTTTGAAAGAGCATCAAAAGTACTATAATTAGAAGTCATCATTTGCCAGAAGATGCTTTATAGACTGTTGCTCTGTCCTATAAAACAGTTATAGAGCCTTCTTGTAGCTGGTTTTCAAAAGTGTGTGCTGGTTGTTGGTTGATGTCAACTGCATTAAGTCACCAGCAGTGATTCCATGATTCTAAGCTGTTGTCGTTGCAATTACTGATAGCTGAAGACTCTCATGTTGCCATTGATTTTAGTAAAGGAGATCAACCGTTTTGATTGTCACCTAGGCTGTCACCTTTGTTAAGGCCTAACCCTTTAACCCGGCATCAAAAGTAGTATAATTTTTAATAGAAGTCATCATTTGCCAGAAGATGCTTTACAGACTGTTGCTCTGTCCTAGAAAAACAGTAATGGATCAGTCTCGAAGCTGGTTTTGAAAAGCCTATGCTGGTTATTGGTTGATGTCAACAGCATTAAATCACCAGTAGTGTAGTGTAGTGTGACTCTATTTTGTTGACGCCACGATTGCTGATAGCTGAAAAAGACTCTCATATTGCTATCGATTTTAGTGAAGGAGATGGCCAAGTGCTGCATTTTACTCCAAAAAAGCCATTTTTGTTCTGCAGTAAGTATGGAGAGAAACCTTCATCGCCATTGATCTGTGTTTATCTGCGCCCACAGTTCTAGGAGAGGAAAAAAAAAGAATTATCATCCAGATAGCATTGCCCTTGAGAACGAACAAAACAATGTGTACTGTATGTCATCTAAGTACCAAACAGACCCTGCTTAGCCTCCATTCGTGCACCCAGAAACATTCAGGAAAACACTTTTAATAATGTTTGGCTCATTAATAAACAAAATGCAAGTGCATTGGGGATCAGAGACGTAATTGAAATCAGGTAATATCAATGAAGCGGTTTAGAGGCTACGTGTTTTTAATTTGCTTGCCGCCGAGAGCCGCAGCAGAATCGCTTTCTTCGTGATGTAAACATTAATTACCATTTGAAATTCGCATGCAAAGTCCCAACCGCACGATTGTGCCAATCACTGCCGCGTCTGCGCTGTTGTCATGCTCGCGCGAGCTGATTTGTCAAGAGTGTTTTGTGCATCCGACAGTCCACCTGGAATTAAATGCGTTGAATTATTTATCATAGTACCGTTACATCCGATTTCACATTTAGCTCAGCTGAAGACAGTGTAATCTACTGAAGCGGCTGATGGTGTGATTGAGGACACTCGTATTGACCGTGGTAGTAAGGCTGATTGCCTGCTTGTAGGTTGGCTCTAAATTACCTCTCGGTTCAAAGGCCTCGCTTTGCCCGAACATATATATTGGCAATCATCAACGGTAGGGAATATATAGATGTCTGCTCAGAATACCTGATGGAAAATGCACGTGGGCCGAAAGGGTTGAATATGAAATGCAATCAGGCGAGTTCACTACTGGCCTGCTGTTTAGGAGGCCTTCGCTAGATTGGATCAGTGTGCAGAATTGATTGGCCTCATCCCCAGGCCTCAAGGTTGTGTTGATTGATAGATGCGATGCGCCCGGGTCTTGTGGTCATGTCTTAGATAATGCTTGTGATGAATGGGGTGTTATGGCAATGGCTTCCTCTGGCCACCTTGCAAATTATGCATGATGATTTAGCACAGTCAGGTAGAAAGGTGTCGGGGAAAATTGGGACTGATTTCGACCTACGTTGGTGATGTCTTAACCCAGCTTTAACATATGTACATATGGTTGAAGTCAGAATTATTAGCCCTCCTGAATTATGTATATTTTGTCCCCAATTTCCGTTTATAGGAGAGATTTTATTCCACATTTTTAAACATAATAGTTTTAACAGCTCATTTCTAATGACTGATTTCTTTCATCTTTGCAATGATGACATTATGTAATATTTGACTAGATATTTTTAAGATACTAGTATTTAGCTTAAAGTGACATTTAAAGGCTTAATTAGGCAGGTTAGGGTAATTAGACAAGTCATTGTATAATGATGGTTTGCTCTGTAGACAATCGAAAAAAATCTGAAAAACATTGCTAAAGTCAGATATTCTGCTTTGAAAATGTGAGTTACGTGCCAAAACGGCTGTTTTTGTTTTGGTTCTTTTAACCCGCCCAATGCCAATATTTCAATGTTGCAATGGCGGACAGGAAGGGTCTCAAAGTGTGCATCAGTGACCATAATGCGACGTTTGGTGGACAGTAACACCCTCCAAAATGGGACGCAGATTCAGTATTTCAACGAGGTGGTTGTCAATTAGCAAATAATATAAATATTAGTTTTGCATCAGACAAAACATGACATTTAAATGCAGCCATTCAGAAGCACAAAATAGTGCACTTACTGCACTTCAACAAAATGGCAATGTTTATAATCTAATTAATACATATTAAACCTCTTTAACATTATTAAATGTAGAGTCTGGATCACTAATATTTGTTGGTTTTCTCTGAGTTGCAGTTCTAAAGTTTAATTTCAAACGGTTTATTTTATTTTCAAGGTCTGAGGTTAACCATCTGCTACTGCTTTTAGTAGTATGGCAATAAATGTCATGTAAAATTGCCTTCAAACTCACATTATTAGTATTTAACATTGAATAAATCACATAAGGTTTACCTGAGGTAAACATTGTCAATTTATCCTGTTGTTCAGCTGCACGAAATAGAAGCTGTTTCTAAAATATAAATTTAAGTGTTGCTTAGGACAAAAATTCCTTTTAATATGGAAAATGTTCCTTCTATCATGTGCCATTGCTTTTATTTAGAACATTATTTAAATCAGCCTTTCAGCTCGATAGTTAGGCACAATTCTGTTGATGACATCAATCTGGCAACCTGTGCTTGCATGTGTTTTGAATCAGGTGTGAAATGCCTAGTTCAGCCACTGGGTGTCAAATGTACGTACTGCACATTTAAGGGGGCTAATAAAATTGACATTTAAAAGATTTTTTTTTCTTTTTTAAAACTATTTTTATCTAGCTGAAATAAAATAAATAACACTTTCTGAAGAAGAAAATATATTATAATAAATACTGTAAAAAAATAATTGTTCTGTTAAACATCACATTTGAAAAAGAAAAAAATTAAATTCAAAGGAGGGCTAATACTTTTAACTTTAACTGTAGCTCACATTATTTTACTACATTTATCATTTTGATTTGCAGAAAAACTTTTTTTTTTTGTGCATCGAGTAAAGATTTTTTTTGGATGATTTAGCTCAGAATAATCTTTAGCGAAAGAACCTGCAAATGCACACAGCAGCTGAAATGTTTCAAAGGTCTTTGAATCGCCAAAACCGTGAACTGGCATGCTCTGTAATTGCGCTAAAAACACTATTAAATAGCCAGAGTTTTGATTGCTAACTAGGCTGTCACCTTTGTTAAGGCCAAAACCTTTTACCCGGCTTGAATTCTTTTATGCGAATTCTGAAAGAGCATCAAAAAATGCTATAATTTATCAAGAAGACGTTAGCGTTTGCTTGAAAAAAGTGAATAAATGTCATGTTTTTCTAGTATACTGACTTGTACAAAACTACTCATAAGGTTCTACAATCACATACAATCTCATAAAGTTGAAGTAAAAGAGATGTAAAGCTGTCCGCAGAACATTTCATAAATAGTGTCTCAGCACTTACAATCTCAGTGTGCTTTTATAGCAGGCAGTTACCCAGTTACTCTGTTGTGTGATGTATTCTGCTTACAGAGGCATAAAGGACCATGAACATGATTGTGTTGTGTAAAATGACAATGTAGACTTCAATATGGAAAAAGAATATAAAACACTAAACATCAACACATTTTCAGGGCGGCTCAGGGGTTAGCAATGTCACCTTACAGCAAGGAGGTTGCTGGTTCGAGTCCCAGCTGGGCTAGTTGGCATTTCTGTGTGGAGTTTGCATGTTTCCCCCTGTGCCATATGGCGTGGGTTTCCTCCAGGTTTCTTCGATTTCCCCTAAAGTCTAAAGACATGAGCTATAGGTAAATTGGGTAAACAAACTTATGAGTTTTTTAATGTGTGAGTGTATGGGTGTTTCCCAGTACAGGGTTGTAGCTGGAGGGGCATCCACTTTGTAAAACATATGCCGTAATAGTTGGTTTATTCCGCTGTGGTGACCCCTGATAAATAAGAGACTAAGCCGAAAGGAATTTAATAAATGATTCTGTGTTGAGATATGAATACTTATGCTCCTGCTGTTAACAAGCAAAGTAAACCAGTATCTAAATCAATAAAGTAATTAATTAACTAATTAATAACAAAAACATAATACACACACACACACACACACACACACACATATATATATATATATATATATATATATATATATATATATATATATATATATATATATATATATATATATAAATATCGGTGCACCGCGATGTAGACACGGACAATTTGGTATCAGTTCAGTTATATTCATATCTGGTGTCATTAATCTCATATGTGCTATGTCGCCAGGGAGGCGAGCGCGAGTATTTATACCGCTCCAACTATCTTAAAACGCTAAAGCTGTGCACAATTTCACTGCTTGTGTGTTTTCTGGACAGTCTTACTGACACCAGCACGTAACAGCCAATCGCAGCCCTTTCTGTTGAGCGCCTGACCAATCAAAGGGGTGTAAAAAAGAACCTGACAGACAGGACTTAGAAAGCGAGCGGGATATTTATATTAATTTGTTTATTTGCTATAAATGTTCATGTTGTTTAAAGGTAGTTTATATATCTGACTGTTTGTAATAAAGAACAAAACTGTGTTACAAACAGTATATAAATATATTCATACATTTTAATACAAGAACTGCTGTTGTAAAGAAAATATAAAACTGTTTATGGAAAGCATCGTCAATGCACCGTGATGCACCGATATATCGAATTGAAACGAATCGATAGCATGATAATCGTAACCGAACCGAACCGTGAGACCAGAGTATGTTCACACATCTAATATAAAATAATGAAAAAACTAATAATAATTTACATATAAAACTAAACCCGCAGCAAGGGATTGTCATAATGAATAAACCATTGAGTCATTTATTAAAGAGATTCATTCAAACAGCTGATTCATCGAAGAATCCAGCAAATGGCCGTCTTTGTGAATGACTTGTTGAATCATTGACTCAACTGCTTTGTTTAAAAAATGGCTTAATCATTTAGTAATAAAGCAAAGGCAGCAGATAGCTCTCAAATGTTCAGCTATACTATTATGGTTTTTTTTCTTGAAAGCCATATTCAGTCTTAAATCAAGAAAATCGCGTAATGTGTTCATTGAACTGTTGTATGAAATCACTGTCAGTGAGAAACACTTCTCTTGCTCATGTGATGTTGCTTTTATGCTACAAAACATTTCATATTTTTAATTGAAAGACCTTCTGTGAGTTTTATTTCTTTTGACTTCTCTACTAGTTTCTCTCACACATGCAGACAGACTGTGACCTTGTTACTGGTGCGACCTTGTTACTGTCAGTTCATTACTCATTATCAGTTGCCATTTAAATCGAATGTAATAAGAACGATAAGAGTGGCGTTGTGTGAGTGTTCATTGAGCGCAGTCTGTAAATGATTGGTGAGGCTGATTCAGTTCTACTTCTTTGTTTGTGAATCTTTTTAAATGATTCTTTCAAATATAAGACTCAATGTCATTTCCCATCTGTTGATTCTCCAACTGAAAGTGATGAACAAAACTGTAGTGAAGTTGCCAGGTAATTTCTGACCTATCGCATGTGATGTTTTCCTTCTCTAGGTTCCTTTATGATGGTGAATGCTTCGGGTCGGGCATCAGGACAGAAAGCCCACCTGCTCCTCCCCACTCTAAAAGAGAACGACACCCACTGCATAGACTTTCACTACTCCCTGTCCAGTCGGGATGGGACGAGTCCCGGGACTCTCAATGTCTACATAAAAGTGGATGGTGGACCGCAGGGAAATCCCATCTGGAACGCCTCCACTCCGGTCACTGAAGGCTGGGTGAAAGCTGAACTCGCCATCAGCACCTTTTGGCCCAACTCCTACCAGGTAAGCCTGATGTTAGCAATGCCAAAGGATTTTAAGTTCAGAGCAGATTTGAACCTATTTTTAAAGACGTGCTCTGGTTTTAATATAGAAAATGCATTGCACTTACATTAGACATCTCTGCACTTACAGTTGAGGACAAAATGATTAGCCCTCCTGTGAAATAGTGATTCCTTTTCAAATATTTCCTAATATCTTAGTTTTAATGACTAATTTCTTTGTGCATATTATTTTACTAGTTATTTTGCAAGGTGATAGCTTTCAGATTAAAGTGCAATTTAAGGGTTCAACTTGGTTAATTAGGCAATTTAAGTAATTAGACGAGTCAGTGGCTTGTCCTGTAGCCAATCAAAAAGGGGAGTACTAATATTGACCTTAAAATAATTGAAAAAAATAAAATAAATACCACTTTATTCCAGTCAAACTAAAAGAAATAAAACTTCTCCAGAAGAAACAAAAAGTAAATACTGTGAAAATGTGAGGCGACAGTGTTAACCACTGCACCATCGTGACTCCCTACGGTAATATTGTAAACTTAAAATAACTGTTTAATTGTAATCCAATATGAAGCATAAAATATTTTTATGCAAGCTATTACATCACATCTTTACTCGTGATCATTCAGTCATCATTCTAATATTATGGTTTGACACTGAAGAAACGTTATTATCATTGAAAAAAATACATTTAAACAGTTGTTCTTTGTATACAAATATTTGTGGAAATATTTGTGTCTTACCATCCTCTGTCTTTAAAAAAAATAATTGATAGTGTACATAGAGTGTGTATATTGTATATACAGTTGAAACCAGAAGTTTACATAAACTAAATAAAAAGGCACATAACTATTTAAAAAAGTCAGATGTTAATGTGACTAATTTTTTTGTCTTTTATGCAAGTTAGGATTATCACATTTGTTTTTGTTATGTTTAATTGCAGAATAATGAGAGAGAGATTTTTTTTGAGAAATTTGCATAACTTTTCTTGAAAGTCAAGTTTACATACAATAAGATTAGTATGCCACTGAAGAAGCTCAGATGATGGTTTTGGAAGTGTCTGGCTAATTGACAAGATTTAAGTTAATTGGAGGCACAACTGTAGTATTGTATTTAAGGAAAACCTCAAACACACTGCTTCCTTGTGTGACAACATGGGAAAATCAACAAGCCAGAATCAACAAAAAAGCCAGATTACAATTTGCTAAATTACACTGGGAAAATAAAATTTTTTGGAGACATGTCCTGTGGTCTGATGGAACTAAGATTGAACTGTTTAGCCATAATGACCGGTGTTACATTTAGAAGATAGAGGGGAAAGCTTACAAGGAACACCATCCCAACTATGAAAGATGGGGGCGGCAGCATCATTTTGTGGGGCTGTTTTGCTGCAGGAGGGACTGCTTCACTTCACAGCATAGATGGCATCATGAAGAAAGAACATTATGTAGGATTACTGAAGCAACATCTCAAGACATCAGCCAGAAAATTAAAACTTGGCCACAAATGGCAAATTAGTTTTAAATGTGCTTTAAGAACAACAGAGTGAATGTTTTTGAGTGGCCATCACAAAGCCCTGAACTCAATCCTATAGAAAATTTGTGGGCAGAGCTGAAAAAGCTTGTGTGAGCAAGACAGCCAACAAATCTGACTCACACCAATTCTGTCTGAAGGAATGGGCCAAAATTCCTGCAAACTATTGTGAGAAGCTTGTGGAAGGATACCCAAAACATTTGACCAAAGTTATACAGTTTAAAAGCAAAGCTAAAAAAATACCAACCTTTTGACTGTCTAGAAATTAATAAAAAATTCTCCAAAATAAAAAAAATTCTCTCATTATTCTGGCATTTAGCAAATGTATATCATTTAGTAATCCTAACCTAAAATAGTAAACATTTAGTATGATTTACCATCAGGCATAAAAAAAAAAATGGTTCTATTCCTTTTATAGAGTGAATGTAAACTTCTCGTTTGAACTGTATAGTGTAAATAATATAGTGTATAAATAGTGTCTGCAGTGTAGATAAAAGTATATAGTTTATATAGTGTGCATGTAGTGTATGGAGTATAGTGTTTGTAGCGTATATAGAGTATACATAGTGGATATAGTGTATGTAGTTTATATATATAAATTGTATATATGCTGTATATTGTGTATATAAAAGTGTATAGTGTATATATAGTATATTTAATGTATATGTAGTGTATGTAGTGTGTATTTATAGAGTATATAGTGCATGTAGTGTACAGTATATAGTGTATGTGTAGTGTATAGTGTATAAAGTCTATAGTGTATGTAGTGTACAGTATATAGTGTGTGCATATAGCGTATGTAGTGTACATGTAGTGTGTGTATATAGTGTCTATACAGTGTATATGTAGTGTATATAGTCAAATGGCTGAATCATTAGCCTTTTTTCTTAGACCTGATTAGCAGGGCAGCCATGATCAGCGAGCTGTTTTTAAGCATGACGAGTTTTGTGGAAAGCCGAATGCACTGCGAATTTTGTTCCCCTGGCCACCGAAATTGACTAAAGTTTATTTTCTGCCTCATATTGGTGGTGAATGGCTGCAATTGAACCGCAGAGAGGGGCAGTAGATTGCTCTCTACTCCAATTACCACTGCAATCACTGTCCCCTAATCTAACCCACAAATGGCCCTGGTGAATAAGCTTTTAGCTGTTAATTTTAGATCTGTCTTTTTGCTTATTACCTCTTACTCTCGCCCCCTGCTTCTTTTTCCCTCTCTCTTTTGCCTCTTTACACCCAGATCTCTCTCTCTCGCTCTCTCTCGTTTGCTCTCTGCCTCTTAGTCTCTTTACCGTACTGTCTATATAGATTCACCGTTCAGTCTGAGGAATGAAATACCCTTATAAGATTAGCCGTGTAATTGAATTAACTAATGAGAAGAGCAAATATTTAGCTTGTGATGGGAATACTGAACTGCTCCTGGCAAACAGCGGACCAATATTTGCTAAAGGCAATATTTGCTGAAGGCATCTATTTGACCAGCAAGCAATATCAAGGCTTTTGAGTGTGTGTGTAGTTGATTTTTTGGGGTCTACACTGTAAATAACAACATCTTTATATGTATACCTTTATACATATGTATATTTTTTACAATTTGTAAAAAAAAAAAAAAACATTAACTTAATCCATTTTGTAACAATATGAAGGATTTGTGTGGAACCCAGCATTTTTTTTTTTTCACAGAGTAAGTAAATAACAATTAGAAAATAAATAAATATAAATTTAATTTAAAAGTGTACTGAAGTATTCATAGTAAAGTATTAAAATTATATTTGTTTTATTTACATTTTGTGGTGAAATATGACCCGGACATTTTCTCAGCAAAAGCTGTGAGATTCACACTCTGTGTTTGTTCCCAGATTGTGTTCATACAACGACATTTCAAGTTTTTAAAAGCACCCGCTTCTCTTGCTGAGCTGAACTTAATAAATTACCTGTTAAATATCGAGAACTAATATCTACTGGAAAATCAGCCCTTGGGAGCATAAAGTATACTGAAAAATATCCCACTGTGACTTTGATTAGAGCAACGAATTTGCCAGATAAGTGGCCAATTTTGCCAAAACAAATCTCTGGGTTAATTGACTTGTTTCCTGCCGTGTTACATTTTAAATCGTAGGGTGCCACTTTCAATGTGACAGTGTTTAAAGGGTAAAGTTTCATGATATGCAAAAGGGATAAAAAAGGCAAATGAATTCTGTCTCTTTTTGAACTTGTGATGGTACATTTTAAAAAGTTGTTTTTTCCCCCCATGTCATCACAGTTTTGGAGATCATTTGAGTCAGCCATAATGTGGTGAATAAATTATGAATACAGAAATGTCCTTGAGTAGGGACAAGGCTGGAAAAATATATGATATGAAGGTTTATTTCATTTAAAATTGAAATGATTTATTCAAACCCTAATGTCATTCCAAACCTGTATGACTTTCATACAAGATAATGATGATACTATTAAATCCTTCAAAATATTGAATCCTTTTTATTTAAATTTATCTATTTAGAAACTATTTCAACAGACTCCAGTTATACTATACACTTAATTTAATTTAATTTAATTTAATTTAATTTAATTTAATTTAATTTAATTTAATTTAATTTAATTTAATTTAATTTAATTTAATTTTTTAAATACATTTTAAATACATTTTTTGTAGAATTGATTATTAATTTTGTAGAATATTAATCATTAATTTTGTAGAATAATTATATTATTGTATATATTTACTTGTATTGTTTTGAATTTATTTACTTTTAATTTTATAGAATTTATTCATTTTATTTTATTTTATTTTATTTGGAATTTTTATTATTATTGAATTTTATTTGATTTATTTTGTTTTATTTCATATAATTATTTTATTTTACAACACAAATATTTTATTTTATTTTATTTTGGGGTTGCCACAGCAGAATGAACCATCAACTTATCCAGCGCATGTTTTAAGCAGCGGATGCCCTTCTAGCTGCAATCCATCTCTGGGAAACATCCATACACACACATTCACACATATACAGGTTTTGTTTCATACATGTTTTGTTTTATTTGATTTTATTTATTTATTTCATTATTATTGAATTTATTTAGTTTTTTTAAATAGATTTTTTCTTATTTAATTTAATTTAATTTAATTTAATTTAATTTAATTTAATTTAATTTAATTTAATTTAATTTAATTTAATTTAATTTAATTTAATTTATTTGATGTTGTTTTATCTTTTAATTTAATTTAATTTTATTTTATTGTTACTCAACAAAGCAAAACAATGAGCAACCAAACTACTAGTCACAGGCACGCACGCACACACACACACACACAAAACAATTAACTATACAATGTATCATATTGTGATTGGTGCAAACACACACCTTTAGTCTCTACAGTCTCACTAAATAACATGATGGTAATCAAATGTGGACTTGTATTTTCAGTCCTTTGACTGATCACACTAAGGCCTTCTTAAGAAGCCAGTGACAGGAGTGCATTTTGTGTCCAGGGGCCTCATGTGTGAAGACTTGCGTGGAAATCTTACTAAAACATTGCACAAAGCTGTAAATGTGCGTACGCAGAAAAAAAATCAGATGTATAAAACCCTGCATACGCTGAATCTCACGCATATTCTTTTGTACATCTAAATGAACGTGAAACTGAGCGCAACATGCACAAGCACAAAACCCCTCCCTGCCTCCTCCCCCGTATGAATATGCTAATGACTCTACTTTGGCAAAACCCAACGAAAAAGCAACGGCAAAATCAAGCAAAAAGAGAAACTTTGAACAGAATGTGAATTGGAGGTGCTGCTTTCGGAGGTAGACCGGAGAAAAGCGGTGTTATTTGCAAATTTGTTCTCCGGAATTAAAAACAAAAGAAAAAAGTAGAGTGGGAGAGTTTACCTGATGCGGTTAACACAGTTGGGTCTGAACATCGAGAGTGAATTAAAAAAGAAATAGTGTGGTGTATAGGTGTAAAATGTTGCATTACCCATAACAGTCTCAGTGGCGCAGCTCGTAAAATGCATGTCAACATGTTTTGACACGTTCGAGCATGAACTCGGTTCGAATCCAGCGTCTGATGAACTCTCTCTTCTTTTTTTCCCTGCTACATATCAGATTTTGCCTACTAGTTATCACGAGAAAGACTAGTAGGAATCATTAATAAGTTTGTGCATCATATTTTATTTGCACATTTATTGAATGGAAATGTTTCTGATTCACGCATGCAAATTCATCTTCAGATAGTGTCTTTATAGCAATGTGCGTGCGGTAGATCGCTCAGATTACATTGGGAAAACAGGCGACCGCTGCAAATTGTGCTTTAATGTTTAGCTGGTCAAATGTATGTTATGGAAACCTTATTTACCTGCTAGATGAACCCGTCTCATACAGCTGCCATTGCAAGGCTCAGACACTTTGTAGAGAGGAATTTAACACAACTGCCTCTAGGAGTCGCCAATGGAAATAAAACAGACACGCACAAAAAATGTGCGTACGCCTGCCATAAAGCTGGAGTGGAGCTGCGCACATTCCTACGTTCAGTTCATTGTTAGTAAATCCAAACGTGAGCGATTCTGAGCGTGAAACCTGGCGTACGCAAAGTTTTTGTGCGTACGCAGCGTTGATACATGAGGCCCCAGGTCTTACTGTTTTAGTGCCAGCTGTTGGCAGCTCTAAGAAGAGAGGGCATTGTTCAGACCACACACGTCTTCACACATGGCCTGTACAGTATGCCATATAAACCATGCCAGTCCCTTGATTTTGAGTTTATTGTAGTTTATCAGATTATGTTTTGAAATGTTTGCTTGTGCTCTCTTTACTCAAAATAAATGCAAGATACAATTGCGCTGACATGCAAACATTTCTAAGTGTGTTGCTACTGTAGGCTAATGATGCTTTAGTATCATGGAGATACTATTGTGGCTTTAATTAATATAAAGTACTGTATTAAAGTCATTGTGAAATCAAAATATGTATAATTTTAGATGTTTGTATCAGTATGTTACGCTTAAGGATATCTATAACCTAATGTGCTCCAAATTAGTGACAAAATTAGCATCTAGAAGATATAAACATCCAAAGTTTGCATTTTATTACTTCCACCTAAATGGATCAATGATTTTTTTACATCTCATTAAATCTTCTGACCAATCAAATGCTTTCTAGTATCTGACATGCCCCGCCCCCTTCAAGAGGGGGCTTCTCATTTGCTTTTCATTTGATGCGTCTCACTGGCAGAGCTGTGATAAAACAAACGCTATTGGCTGTTTTTCAGAAAGGGGAGGAGCTACTATATGGCCTACCCTGTCTTCATGTTTCAGTTGATATTATGTGAAACATTAAATAAAAAATGTCACATTTAAAAGCACCTCATAGGACTTTTAAGTATTTAATCTCTCATTCCTTGATGGTGTTGTTGTTGCAGTTGTTTTGTGGTCCCTTAAAATTTACTTTACATTTACAATGATTTTTAAATGTAAATCTTAATTTTGATTATGTGAATAGGCCTTTTTGTCAAGTAAAAATCTCTCCTGTTGACTCTGAATGTTTTTGTTTTCTTCTTGAAACAAATGGACCGTTTTGCTTCAGTCTGAAACAAGCTGACTTGATTTAAACGCTTGATTTCCTCTCCTCTTTTTTCTCATTTAGGTTATTTTTGAGGCAGTAAGTGTACAAGGGCATCCTGGGTTCATCGCGGTGGATGAGATACATGTTTTGGCCCACCCTTGTCGTGAGTACACACACACAAACAAACACATATACACAAACACACACACACACACACAGACACACACAAAGAGTGCCTGCTTACTTTCACAGTCTTGGCTACGCTGTAGGAGTTCAGTCTGTCAACTACTGTGAAAAGCACTTCATGTGGATCGAGGGCTGAACAGAGATGGAAAAGGCCAGCAAACAAGCAGGTCTGTGCTGAGGATGAGAGAGAAGGAGAAAGACAGACTGCAGAATGGCCATTCCTCCATCTTTCGTGTTTTGACAGAACTTTAGCCTTTGACTTGCTTTGGCGTAGATCTTACTCTCATTAAAACAAGGCTAGAGGTGAAATTAAGGAAATATTTGTTGATTCATGACATTTTGTAGAAGTCTAAATGACCATTGGTGCTTTTTTGTATGATTCATAATTACATTTGATCAAAAAAAGGTCCAGTAACACTTTATAATAACTACACACTATGAATCATTTACTAAGCATTAGCATCTAGTGAATTCATTATCGGTTAAGCTTTAACTCTACATTAATAAACGTTAGTAAGCAGTTTATAATTGGAGCTACAAATGCTCTATTCTTGACTTACAACCACATTTATAATTTGCTTAATAATTGTATTTTCATACTATTTTAATGATTTATTTATTTTTATTACTAAATGAAGTATTGCATTATTTACTAACCAGTTATTTAAGGGTAGTTGGTGGCTTTTAAGATCATTCAGAATGAGTTAGTAAATGATTAACAAACTATTGAAATCAACTTTTTCATATCTTATTATTCAGGCATATAGTAATGGTTACTATGCATGTTAATAAATGCTTTATTAACTCAGCTTTATCCAGTTTTGTGACCTAATCTAAAGTGAGGACTATTTATGCTTTATAAACCCCTTAAGAATAAAATTAAAGGCTCAGGATCAAATGAACAATAATCTTTGCAATCTTATCTAAAAAAAAAAAATAACTGTAAAGTTCATACATTGGCAAATAACAGGAGTGTCAAAATAAGACAATATAAAAAATTAATAATATAATAAGAAGCAATGTTTAAACTTTAATTTTATTTTACTTAAGGTTTCAAAGATTTATTTTTTATTTGAAGTACAGTTTTATTTGTGTATCTTCAAACGAATAGGAATGAATAACGTCGTTTATGTCATTTTGTTTTTATGTAATTTAACTGAGCCTTTAATTATCGTTTATAAGCGATTTAAAAAGCATAAATAGTCCTCACTTTAGATTAGGTCACAAAACTGGATAAAGTTGAGTTAATAAAGCATTTATTAACATACAAATTAACTATTAGTATATGTCTGAATAATAAGAATTATAAATGGTAATTTGGATAATTTATTAATAATTTACTAACTCATGTGAATGATCTTAAAAAAACAACCAACAATAATTATGCAAACTTAATTTAGTAATCAAAAATAAATCATAAACAAAATATGAAAGTACAGTTATTAAGCAAATTATAAATGTGGTTGTAAGTCAAGAAAAGAGCATTTGTACTGTAGCTGCAGTTATAAACTGCTTATTAACATTTATTACTGTAGAGTTAATGCTTAACAGATAATGAATTCACTATTTGCTAATGCTTAATAAATGGTTCATAGTGTGTAGTTATAATAAAGTTTTACCAAAGATCCCTCTTTATTTATATATAAGCTGCCTTAACTAATATGTACCTGCATTAAAATTACAAGAAATGTAATTAATTCAAACAATTTAAAATGGCTTTTTATTGTTTATGGGGATTAGAAATATAATTCCTGTGATTTCTGTCCAATCAAATCACACATAGTAGGTAAACCGCATCATAATGAACGACCTCAAGACATGGGCGATTTATAAATGCAGCAAAATGCTTGGAAGCACTAAAAGTGTCCAAGAAGATGTCCAAAATCTTTACCCGTCTTGACCCAGAGACTGTTTAGATGCATGTCACTGAGAAGATGACGGATGTTTACTGTATGAGTACCGAAACACCCAGCAGGCACAAGACATGACGTCAAATTGATGTTGTACTCAACGTCATGCGGACGTTGCATTTTGTTTGAAATGAAAATGAAAATCGGGTTGACATCAAAACCCAACATCAACCTAACCCTAATATCAACATCTAATGATGTTACAGCATGATGTTGTGTGGATGTAACCACTATGAAATCTATTAGATGTTGGATTTTGGTTGCTATATCTGACGAATAAATGTCAGTATTTGATGCCAGTATGACAATAGTTTAAGATGTTGGCTCGACGTTGGATTTTGGTCACTTTCTAACAACCTGAAATCAGCCAAATATCAATATTATTTGACATCGTTATTGGACATCAAAATGTAAGGTTGTCCTTATGCGCTGGCTAGACATTGAATTTTGGTCGCCTATCATCACATCCTTGAGCTAATATTAACAATATTGAGGTTGTGTGCCTGCTCTGCAATCACTAATTGCACTACAGAATGTTACGTTTACACACATCCACAGATAACATGTAAACGCATCAGCTTTTTACAGCGCAATACGCACCAATGACTACTCTTGAGTACTTTTGAAAGCTCTTGAGTAATTTTACAACAGACACTTTTACTTGTACTACATTTTTAGGCAGATAATATTATTTTTACTTAAGGATGATTTTTCAGTACTCTTTCCAGCACTGGTTACAGGTTAGGGACAGATCTGTTGGTATGTTTAGGTTTAAGGGTGTGTTATTGATTAAGGCACAGGTGTCAAATCCAGTTCTTGGAGGGACAGAGCCCTGCAGAGTTTAGTTCCAACCCTGCTTCAACTCACCTGTAGGTTCAAACAAAACATAAGGACTCAATTAATATGATCAAATGTGTATAATTAGGGTTGGAACTAAATTGTGCAGAGCTGCGGCTCCTCCAGGAACTGGATTTGACTCTTGTTGTCTCAGGCAGTGTTTCTCAACCACCTTCCTGGATGACCACCGACACTGCAAGTTTTGGATGTCTTTTTCGTCTGTCACACCCAATACATGTTTTTTAGTCTCTGCTAATGAGCTGATGATCTGAATCAAGTGTATTTGGTTAATGAGACAAGGAAAATGTGCAGTGCTGGTGGTCCTCCGGGGATGTGGTTGAGAAACGCTGGTCCAAAGGATGGTCAACACCATAATTATAAATGTGATTACAGATATAATTACATGCATGTACTTAACCAAGCGTAAGTACAATGTAAAACATGTATTTACACAATAAGTGAATTGAAACCAATTATTAAGTTCAGTGTCATTTGAGTATATTTAAGGCCACTTAATATAGACTGAGACCAAAAAATAACCTAAAAAATTACATTTTTACTTAAAATGATGTATGATTACAGAAGTAAAATAGAGTAGAAATGACAAAACTTACAAAAAGTGCTGTCTTCACTCAGAGGAGCCATTGCAGTTGTCAAAATGAGCCACACTGCTCTTGATTTGACCATCCATTTCTAGTAGGAAATTTTTTCCATCTTTTTTTCGCTTTTTTTCCTACATCCTGTACGATAAAATACATTTTTATTTTGTCAAATGTGCAAAATGACAGTCTTTACTTTTAGAGGTGATAACTGAAATCCAGTGTGAAGTGGCTATTTGACATTTACATACAGTGACATTTTTAGCTGACACTTTCATCTGAAGGAAATCAATTCATCCTAACAATGTAGAGTGCATCTTCACATAATGTGCATAGTATAGTTTCATAAAAAAAAAAAAAAAAAAAACGTATACAGCTGGAATTGCAAAAGTATGCAATAAGCTAATATTTCATTCCACACATCCAAATGTTCAATAAATGTAATACAGAGTCAGTTGAAGTGGCACAAATATAGATGAAGACAATGTCTTATCTTGATTTTCATGTGCCTTATGAATATGGGTGTGCAATTTTAAAGATTTCATCATGAAATGTTAACGCACTCCAGGTTACAGTAGAGATACTGAGATAAAATCTATATTTCAAATGACTTTAATTGAATAAGATTATTGCGTTTGTGCAGAATGCATACATGCACATAGAAATAATGAAGCTAGCAGTGAATGAGAATGAAAATTATTATACTAAGTGTGGAGAACAAGTTTCCATTCTATTTAAAGACAAATTCACCTGTAAATATCTGTACATAGCGGCCTTATTAATGATTGTAAATGAAGGCTGTACTCAATTACTAATTTTATAAGTTAAACATGCATGAAAGAGCTCAAACAACCATCTAAATACTTGGAATCCTTAAATTAGATACAAAGTAAATGCTTTTTTAGACAAGATTTAACAAGATAAATATTTCACAAAAAAGTGTTCAGTTTGTTTTGAAACTAAACCTTAAAACAGCAGATCTATATTGCACTTCTTTTGTGGTTGTCAATCATTTGAATCAGTTTTATGTGTCTAAATATATTTAATAGTATTATCATCATTTGTTATATGTTTTTGAAGGCATGTGTTATGTTTGACAGGCAAGACGCCACATTTCCTGCGACTCCAAAATGTGGAGGTGAATGTGGGACAGAACGCAACATTTCAGTGTATTGCTGGAGGCAAATGGTCACAACATGACAAACTCTGGCTACAGGTGAGATATGGATGCAACTTCTCTCTCTCTCTCTCTCTTTGTCTCTCTCTCTCTCTCTCTCTCTCTCTCTTAATTTAATTTAATTTAATTTAATTTAATTTAATTTAATTTAATTTAATTTAATTTAATTTAACTTACTTTAATTTAATTTAATTTAATTTAATTTAATTTAATTTAATTTAATTTAATTTAATTTAATTTAATTTAATTTAATTTAATTTAATTTAATTTAATTTAATTCAGTTCAATAATTGCTTTACTGGCATGACAAATGTTACAAATGCATTGCCAAAACATTTATAAAGTTTACATAAAAATGAAAATACACATATAATAAAAAACACAGTAGATAGTAGTAGTATTCTATATATATATATATATATATATATATATATATATATATATATATATATATATATATATATATATATATATATATATATATATATATATTGAACATTGAATATGTCTTCTATAAATTAGTGGAGAATTTGGAAACTCTTACTAATATATAAGAAATAAATCAATGCATATGTGGAATTGATGACGATAGAATCTCTTAAGATATATGTTTGAAAGTGTTCTTATAAAATATGTTTAAAAGTATACTGTCTCTCTGTAATCATGTGAAATGAATTATTAGTTTTATGTTTTGATAATTTTGCAATTAAAGTGGCTCGACAAGTCAATGACTGTTTATATCGATATCAGTAATCAAATTATCTGCATTAATCTAAATAAGACAGTACTACGATTAAGGTGTTTCCATGAGTTGCTACTTGAATGTTCCTTTCATGTTCCCGTTTTACATGTTATAGCACATAATCCGATAGCTTTTTGGTGAGCCTGTGCAAATTGCAGAAGTGGCACCCAGTGTGGTCTTCTGCTGCTGTAGCCCATCTGCCTCAAGGTTGCATATGTTGTGCGTTCATAGATGCTCTTCTGCAGACCTCGGTTATAACGAGTGGTTATTTGAGTAACTGTTGCCTTTCTATCAGCTGGAACCAGTCTGGCCATTTTCCTCTGACCTCTGGGATCAACAAGGAATTTGTGTCCACAGAACTGCTGCTTACTTGATATTTTCTGTTTTTTGGCCTATAAACCCTAGAGATGGTTGTGTCTGAAAATCCTAGTAGATCAGCAGTTTCTGAAATACTCAGACCAGCCCGTCTGGCACTAACCACCATTCCACGTTCTAAGTCACTTAATTCACCTATCTTCCCCGTTCTGATGCTCGGTTTGAACTGCAGCAGATCGTCTTGACCATGTCAACATGCCTAAATTCATTGAGTTGCTGCCATGTGATTGGCTGATTAGAAATTTGTGATAACGAGCAGTTAAACAGGTGTACCTAATAAAGTGGCTGTTGAGTGTACAGTATCAGTTATTGTTATGAATGTGAATCATCTCTTATTATATGTGTGCATGTACAGTAACGTTCACATCATTTGCATTGAGAGGTTTTGATTTGAACCTTGGTCTCGAGACACATCGCTTGAAGAAACTTAATAACTTGTTGGAGATTTTTGTCAGCAGGAGTTCTAAGCTAGAGTCTGTGTCTATGAAGTCTTGGATAAAATTACTTTTTTCCGTTGGCTGGAGACTATAAGCCTCCATCTATCCTGTGCTACGCTTCTGAGACATGAAGAAATAACCCCAGCTCACACAGAGTTTTAAGAGACTGATGTCACACTATGGTCCACCTTTTGAAACACCTTTTAGAATACAATGTATTAACATATCTGTTATAAAAGATCAATCTTATTTGGGTTTCAGCAATCCTTATTCTCCAAGTGAAAGTAAAACATGTATACAAGAGCTCAAATAAGCATCTGAACACTGAACACATCATTAAATTAGATGCAAAACATTTAAATAAACGTGGTTTTTCAGGACACGTGTGTGTTACAAGCTAAATAGTTCACAAAACAAATGTTAATTTCACCCAAAATTGAAAATTTTGTCACTATTTACTCACCCTCAAGTGGTTAAAAACTTTTTGAATTTCTTTCTTCTGTTGAACACAAAAAAAAGAAGATACTTTGAAGAAAGCTAGAAACCTGTAACCATTGACTCCCATAGTAGGAAAATGCAACTACTATGGAGGTCAATGATTTCTTCAAAATATCTTTTTTTGTGTTTAAAAGAATAAAGAAACTCAATTAAATTTGGAACCACTTGACGGTGAGCAAACTAACTATCTAAACTAATCTTTTAAGTTTGTTTTGAAACTACCGTAGATCATAAAACAGCATATCAATATCGCAAACACCTTTGTGTTTTTCAAATGTTTGAAACAGATTTTCAACTTTCTTCAAAATATCTTCCTAAATCAGCATAAAACTACAAAGATCATAAATATATCAATTTCACAAGCGCCTTTGGGTTTGCCAAATGTCTGAATTAGATTTAGAAATAACCCCAGCTCACACTGTTTTGAGAGACTGAATTGACTCTATAAAACACCTTTCAGAACATAGTGAGTTAACATATCGCTGTTTTGTCTTTCAGCAATGGAATGGTAAAGACACGTCTCTCATGGTAACGCGAGTGGTGAACCATCGACGATTCTCAGCCACTGTTAGCGTAACGGACACGTCCCAGCGGAGCACCAGCCGTTACCGCTGCGTCATTCGGTCTGATGGAGGATCTGGAGTCTCCAACTATGCTGAGCTCAGTGTCAAAGGTGCGTAGCGATATTTGTGCAGTTGTGCCACTTTTATTGAATGATCATGTCATTTTTAAATATTGTGAAATTGTTTTACTGTCAATTAAATTTATTTTTATTGATATGTTAACATTGAATTAAACATGGATATTCAAATATTTATATTAATAACTGCACTGTAATGCTGTGTTCACACCAGACGTGGAACGCGCGGATAAATCGCACTATTCGCGCTTTAATACACGCGTGAACATTTGAGTTTACTCGCTTCATTTGCGAGTCAAAATCCGATTCATTCGTGCGTGAAGTCTGCTTCATTCGAGTGTCAAATTTACTTCACAACAGACACAGATTCGCGTGATGGGCTGGGCTTTTGTCTTCCCGGTATGCAGCTGCTTGCTAAATGGCTAACATTGATTTTATTGAGAAAATAACTGTGTTCATGTGCTTAATGAAGGCTGAAAAACAGTGTTAATTCATTTGGAGCCGTGTCTGAGTCCACTAGATCTTTTCAGAGATGCACCCAGCTCTGTGAGCTCATAAACTCCTCCAGAAAATATATGTGGATGACGGAGGCTTTCCGCTGTACTTCTGACTGAGCCAAGCCCAGTTTGATGAACTGTTGTGGGTGTAGGCAGGAGGATTTTCCCCCGGGACACCAACAACAGGCGCTACGTCATAATCACGCCCCCACAAGAACAAGCTCCTGATTGGTTAACGCGGCGCAAATGTACGCTGAAGTTCAGGTTTTCGTTAAGCGAATTAAACGCTCAATTCGCCGTGCGCCATTTGCGCAATTTGCGTTATTCACGCCATAGGATGTCTATTCGCGTCTTTGCATTGACTTAACATGTAAATCACCCACGCTTGACTCTTCTTCCGCATCTTGTGTGAACGCAGCATATTTGTGTTTTAAATATAACTGTATTTGGCTACATTTAAAACAAAGTGCAATTATTAAAGCGTGAATATTAATACATAAATAACTAATATCTATTTCTAATGTTTGTTTTTTTAATTAATTGTTTTACTGTCTATTAAAATATTGTTATTGATATATTAATATTTCATTAAACTTAGAAATTTGATTATTTATATTACCATCTGCACTGTAGATTGTTTTAAATATAACTGTATTTGACTATATTTAAAACAATGTACAAATATAAATACAGAAAATAACTAATATCTGTTCTTAATGTTTGATTTTTAATGAATTACTTTACTGTCTATTAAAAAAATATTTTATTGATGTATTAACATTTAATTAAACTTGGATATTCAGTTATTTGTATGTAGTGTTTCTTATTGTTTACTTAATATAACTGGAATCTTAAATGCAATTTAGTTGAAATGAAAATAAAATCAAAGACAGACAGTTAGTTTAGTCTGATTTAGAGGTTTTCTTTGTTTTTCATGTCTATTTACTTAAAAAAAAAGGCAGAAACAAGCTTAATGGTGAAGATTTTGCAGTATTTTTTCAGTGTACATTTTGCATTCTTGTTGTCTGTCTGAAAAGCAAGTATCCAGAAAGTTTGCTTTCATTTTATGCAAATTACTGTAACTCACATTTCATAAATGTGGCCCAGTGTTCAGGGACATTGGCTTTCAAATGCTGGCGCACACACTTGCCAAAACACACACACACATGCACACAAAGCAAACCCGCAGCCGAAAATACAGTACTTATAACTGGCATCAGCAGTCAGCAGCAGGAATCCTCCTGAATTGTTACCCACAGAGTGTTCATTATTTCAGCTAGCATTACTAACGACTAGTACCGAGGCCTTGATTCTCTCTGCTTCTTAAGATAATGGGGTGGTAGAGCCTTAGCTTAACTATAGAGAAATTGTGCCACTTATGCAGAAATCACAAAAAAGCTTTGGGTACCTTCCTGCAATGCTTGTTAGCACATGGCATGGTCACTGCACTTGAGAGAAAGGCTAGCATCTGTTTTGGCTGTGCCATGTACGATTAGCATGGCTAAAAACACCTTTAGTGGTGCTCTTTACCCCTGATAAGCTTTGCACAAGATTCAAGCTTGTCTGCCCATATGGCATTTGGAAAGTAAAATGGAGAAAAAGCTAAGATCCAACCATTTCTTTTTCATTTTTTTGGAAAGCTACATGATTAAACCCCTTAATCACTGCAGAGACGTGAGCGCTAATTGTCCTTAGTCTTTATTAGAAGGTGTTATTTTTCCTTTCAGATAGCCAAGATTAGTTAAATTGACTTTTTAAAAAGCACTAGAACATTTCTAGGCTAGTAATTCAAAATCTATTTCTGTGCCGAGTGCCAAAACACAGTTAGTTCAATCTGTGTCTGATGTGCTATATATGAATTTGTCATTGTCAGATTAGGTACAGATGAAATCAGAATTATTAGCCCCCTGTAGATTCCACGTTTCTAAACATGATGCTTTTAGTAACTCATTTCTAATAACTGATTTCTTTTATCTTTGTCATGAAGACAGTACAGAATATTTTAATAGTATTCAAGTTAAAGTGCAATTTAAAGGCTTAACTAGGTTATAATTAGGTTAATCAGGCAGGTTAAATAAACATAGTTTGTTCTGTAGACAATCAAAAAAGAACACTGCTTAAAGGGCACCTATTTTACCCATACATGCCAACACTCCCGTTTTTCCCGGGAGTCTCCCGTATTTCGGACCCATCTCCCGCCCATCTACCGTATTGTTCTATCTCACGGTCCACTCCCTCTGTTTTTGGTACGGTCCCCATGCGCACCGAACTTAACGTGCAACCATCTTCATTTCCTTTTCAGTTTGCGCGCATCTTTGCACACCCCTCCCCCCTCTTCACTTTACGTACACAACCCCCCTGATCTTCACTTCATGCGCACCATTACATCGAACACATTTTGCGCGTTCATGTCAAGGGGTAGGGGTGTCCCAATTCTTTTTAGCTTTAATTTTCCCAGAATACACCAGCCTCATAGGCAGTATTGCTGAACCTGGAAGTAAGGAGATCCACAAAATACTATTTTTTTGTCATTATTACAAATTTTTATGACAAACAAACACGCTTTAATATATTCATAACCCCGTTCGTGTTTTACCGCCATGCTTAAAAAAAAAAAAAAGTAAAAAAAAAAACACTACATTTCGCAATCTATGATCCATAATCATAACTCCTGTACAGCAGTCCCAAAACATTCTGATACTCGATGACACTCGAATACCTTGTCAGAAAAGTCTAGTGGCTGACAATGAGCTTTTTACAGTGTCTGCTGTAATGTTAGTGTTGTTTTCATGTATTTACATAGGTGAATATGGCCACTATGTAAATGCGCAGTGTAGTTATGATCCTATAGCCACATTAGATCATTATGAAAACATAATATATGCCTTCAGTGATTTCCTGAAGATAAATAATAAAAAATAACACAACTGGAATCACTACAGCAGTCGCGATCGTCTGATCTCATATGAAGCAAGAGATTGCAATGACATATGATGACGTGTGCAGGTGCTGTAGTGCTGTCCTAATTCTTAGGGGTAAATTTTCAAGCCCTTCCCCTTCACCCTCGGTTGTAAGGGCCAAGGGAAAGGGTTAGGGGTACAAATATAGAATTGGGATTGGGCCCCAGTGTCCCTTATGCCAAAACATCTGTATTTTGTATCACCAGAAGAAATTAAAATAAAAACTATTCAAAGCTATATTTAATGGGTGCAAATCATGACCTTCTGAATAATATTATTGACAAGATTATGTTTTTTAAAAAAACGCGAGCACGCAGGGCAAACTTCATTACTCAACGTGATTTATTTTTTATTTGAAAAAATGTTTAGACTAACAACAGATTAATTGATCTTTTTCTTTTTTTTTATGAGACCATATATTAACCAAGTATACTTCTTCTTTCGTACTGTGTTGTCTAGTTCTTAGAAGGAACTGCTGACAAGAGGGAAATTGCAGAATAAGAATAAATGTGTGGGGGACTTGGGGGATTTGACTTCTGTCTAATAAGAAGTCTAGACATGTCACAATGAGCTTGATGCTTGTAGAAGTTGTGAAATATATTGAAGGTCATTTAACTGTTCAGTTCTGGTATGCAGAGGAGGGTTGCAGAAAAAGGAAGTATGTTTGGGTACAAGACTGAAAAAGAATGCAGAATGAAAAGTCACACCAAAACTCCACCTTTTAAAATTAGTTGTGTATATATGCTGGAGTCAGGGAAATGTAAGTTAATTGCGAACCTCCTTTATGTAATTGTATTGCATTGGGGCAACATAACCCAGAGCTCTGTCCTCGAATTATTAATTTGTATTTAATAAATTACTAATATTGACATTGAAGAAAGCCTTCTCCTGACCTTTTTTTTTTTATTGAACACGCATGGAATTGGCTAGATATTCCAACCAAAGCTTTCAGAATATTGGAATTTTCAGCTCTAAGCCTATTGTAGCTGTTTTTTGCCTGTGCCTTTAAAGCAAATGAGCGGGTTCTCCCTGCCCTCCATTCCAATGTGCCTGTCAGAGTGTCAGAGAAACAGCACAATGACAGACATGAAGGAATCAGATTTTTGATTCAAGCCTTTCTGCAACAATGAGTCACACAATTGACAAGTGTTTAAAATTTCACATGCGTTTAAGTTTGCACTGTTTTTGCACTGCAAATTTGTCAGAATACACGTTAGTATCCACTGCTGTATGGATATCCGTTATGTTGATATACAAAATGAACCTGATTTAGCGTTCACAAACCGGGATTGAAGCATCTTCTTTTATAATTATACTGACACGAGGTGGTTACGAATTACATTGATTTTACCATCTTTAGCTTTTATTACAAGCATGCACAGTTTTAAAACATTTTAAATCTGTAAAACTCATTCTTGCTCACATTTGATGATGACTGATGATCACAGAAAAATGGGCAGATCTTGTAATCCCAGTTGCTTTGCGCACGTCCTGTCTTGTTGATGTGATTATACGTGTTACTAAGGAGACATGTTAATAAGCGGCTGTCAATCAATTCGATGGTTGGGAAAAAACACACTCCTACGTGACGTTGCGGTCGGCCTCAAAACGGGTGGGATTTGGATCCTATTTTAACATCAGAAGATTTAAAAAAAAAGAGACTTGCTGTCATTATATTACTCGAATATGACTGTGGACACACTATACTTACACACACTTCTGTCCAAACAGCTTACAAAAGATGATTTTCATCATAGGTGCCCTTTAAGAGGGCTAATAATATTGACCTAAAAATGGCTGTAAAAAAATTAAAACAGCTTTTATTCTAGCTGAAATAAAACAAATAATTGTTTCTCCAGAAGAAAAAACATTATATGAAATACTCTGAAAAAATTCTTGCTCTGTTAAACAAAATTTGGGAAATATTTGAAAATGAAAACCAAATTTTCAAGGCGAATAATTTTGACTTCAACTGTATACAGTATGTGGGCATTAACTGTGTTACATTATGTTTTCGGCAATGTTAAGCATGTTTAATATATCGCATTTATTAGAAATACCCTGAAATTAGACTGTCAATTTAATATTCCATCAACCTAAACAGGCTTTTTATGTTCATGTGAAGTCATTTATAAAAAAAAAAAAGGTCCTTGCATATGTTAATATAGTGTTTATTCAGATGTAGAAAGTTATCTCTGAATGCTAATGAGGTGACTGTGAAAAACAGGATGTTTACGGTAGACTGGACAATAGCTGGTAGATGTGAGATTGGATTGACTAATCATTTAAGGTGAAGTGCGTAATTGCTGTGTGGTTGCAACGATAATTAATCTGCTTTTCCAACACATTCCTTCATTGTTAGGCCACATATTGTCCTAGGCTAGCACCATTAGTCGTCAAAGCATCGTTTGAAAAGAGTTTAATCTGTAACTCTAACAATAAAAGTAAGTTTAAGGCCTGGCAAACCCACATTACATTTTGAACCGCCCGAGTTCCCAGGTGAACTCAGCATGACAGCGAATCTAAAGCTTCTCTTTGCAGATGATTTAGCATTGCTGTCGCTGCTCCAGCAAGCACCTTTATCCTTTATCTGCTCTGTAAGACATGGTTGTCCTAATATCATTGCAGGAAAAAATGGAAAATGTTGGAAGCTTTAGCCCCAGAACCAGATAAAATCTTTAAAAACACCATTCAGTTTGTTAATGCGTTGAATATTTCTCATATACTGTTCATCATTTTAGTATATGTGGTATTTTGGATTAAGCTTTCATTATACTGTATGGTCTATAGATTTTGGTTGAAATAAAATGTACGCTTTAATTCAGCAAAGCTGCATTCATTTTTTTATCTAAGTGGCATTGGTTATTATCTTTCAAAAGATTCATGTTCAAAAAATTATTTTGAACTTTCTATTTCTATACATGTTCATTTAAATCCTGGAAAGAAATGTCACATTTCTTAGGCAGCAAATCGGCATGTTAGAGGGATTTCTAAAGGATCGTCTGTCATTGAAAATGGATGTAAGGATTTTGAGCTTTAAATCAAAGCAATATATTTCATTTTATAGCACATTTAAATTGAAATCATTTATTTTAATATAACAAACAATATAAAATAATTTTGATCTAATGGTAAGATAATGTATCTAAATGGTAAGATAAAATCAATTAATATTTTTTCAACTTACATTTTATTTCAATGTATTATTTTTATTATGAAATAAAATTAAAAATACATTTTATTACAAAATATTTTTAGATATTACTAACTGCAAGAAAACTGTTCATTAAGTTCAGGAAATTCAGTTGAGACAGTTCAGAAACATTATAGTGTTTAATAATATTTAACAGGATTATAAATATATTATAAAAATATTTAATGTTTAGTACTGAAAAGAGCTTGTGACTAAATCTTGCAACTTTATTTTTTAAGCTGATCCAACTGTTCAAAATAAGCAACATCACTAATTAATGTTTTTCTATTATTAAAAAATATGGACATACAGTTAAAGTCAAATTTATTAGCCTTACTGTGTTTTTTTTTTTTTTTCTATTTTAAATATTTCCCAAATGATGTTTAACAGAGCAAGGAAATTTTCACAGTATATCTGATAATATTTTTTTTTCTTCTGGAAAAAGTCTTATTTGTTTCATTTCAGCTAGAATAAAAGCAGTTTTTATTTTTTTTAAAAAACATTTTAAGCTTTAAATTATTAGCTCTGTTAAGCTATATTTTTCATTTATAGTCTACAGAACAAACCATCATTATACAATAACTTGCCTAATTACCCCAACCTGCCTAGTTAACCTAATTAACCTAGTTAATCCTTTAAATGCCACTTTAGGCTGAAGAAGTGTCTTGAAAAAAAGTTTTTTTTTTTTTTTTGCCATGATGACAGTAAATAATATTTCACCTGGTATTTTTCAAAACACTTCTATACGGCTAAAAGTGACATTTAAAGGCTTAACTACGTTGATTAGGTTAACTAGGCAGGTTAGGGTAATTAGGCAAGTTATTCTAAAATGATGGTTTGTTCTGTAGGCTATTGGGAAAAATAGTTAGCTTAAAGAGGCTATTCATTTTGTCCCAAAAATGTTTTTTTTTTATTCAAAACTGCTTTAATTCTAGCTAAAATAAAACAAATAAGACTTTCTCTTAAGAAAAAAAAAATCAAACATACTGTGAAAATTTCCTTTTCCTTGCTGTATTAAAATAATACAGGTTTAAACAAAATCCTTATTTTTGTCGATGAGCAACTGAAAAAAAAATATATATATATATATATATGAAGAAAGGACAAATTATAGAATTTTTTTCTTTTCACCATCACCACTCATGAATGTACTTTTAATAGGAAACTGATCTGATGGTTATCATTTTTTAAACTGTGTAACATTATTGAAGACAGCTGGAGAGCCACGTATTTTTGGTCAAAGAGCCACATGTGGCTCCCAAGGGATAGGTTCCCTACCACTGGGCTAGAACAAAAGTAGTTTTTCATTTTCTTAAAACTGTTTTAAGGTCACTATTATTAGTGTCCTTAAATATGATGTATCTTTTTATAATCTACAGAACAGACTATCATTATACAATGAGTTGCCTAATTACCCTAACTTGCCTGGTTAACCTAATTAAGCCTTTAAATGGCACTTTAAGCTAAATACTGGTATCTTGAATAATATCTAGTCAAATATTATCTGGTCATCATGGCAAAGATAAAATAAATCAGTTATTAGAAATGAGTCATTAAAATGATTATGTTTAGAAATGTGCTGAAAAAAATCTTCACTATGTTAAACAGAAATTGGAGTAAAAATATACAGGGAGGCTAATAATTCTGGCTTTATCAGTAGATTCACCAGAGAAAGCCATGCTATTTTGCCTATTTTCTGTGATTCATCCAATCAGGTTTTCTTGCACAGCTAATCTTTTCAGGATTATCATGCATCTGATTAACATGCCAAATATGGATGCTAACAGAGGTGTCATTTTATAGTGGCAGCACGATCTTGTTTCTGGAGTGGCGTGTTTGTAGCTCACTGTGCCAATGATCACTGCCATCTGGCCTTACCCAGCATGCCCTGGGAGGAATGATGTGCAACGGGGCAATATCCCTCAGGCTGCGAGCGCCTCAGGTGCTCTGAGAGTCCGGTGTCATCCTGGGAATTCAGAGGTGTTTGGATGCTTCTGCGTATGTGTGTGATTACTGGAGCCAACTGAGGGGTGATGTATAACAGCGTTTCCCTGGGGAAATGAGTAGAGTGCAAGGCAATATGCTGCACAGCACAGGCGTGCTAAATGAAATATGCATTAATTAATGCATGCCATGCCAGGAGGAGGAGGTGGGGCAGTGTGTACGGCATGAGTGGCATCGTTCCAGTCAGACACTGACAATTAATAAAGAGAATTTGCTGGGGGCGCAACCTTTCTGTGTTAACCTGACCTGGAATGACTGAAGAAATGCAGACTAAGTGGACTTGCGGAAATAAAAACCTTTTTCTTAATCAGCATTTTGCTGTTTTGGGTGAAGTATGGCCAATTAAATATCTCTATTCAATTCAATTTAAATTTACTTGTATAGCAGTTTTAAGAATATTCATCGTTCCAAAGTCGCTTCACGAAAGGTATACTGTATATTACTACAGTCCAAATAAGAAAAGTTAAGGAGTTTATATAGGGTGGGCAGTATTTAAATATAGTTAGCCTGCTGTTATACAGTATACAGTGCCCTTTGCAAAAAAAGAAACAATATTTAAATGTAATAATAGAACATTCCATAAAATTTGTTGTGTTTGATTATTTTACAAGTGGTGGATTATTTTATTAACAAATGATTTAATTTTCTTATTTAAACTTAAAGAGATATTTCACCTAAAAACAAAAGTTCTTTCATAATTTATGCACCCTTTATTTGTTTAAATGCTATTTGAGTTCTGCTTTCTTCTGTTTAACATATATAAATATAAATATAATATAGATATTTTAAAGAATGCTGGTTGTTAGGATCATTGACTTCCCCGTTTTTCAACATATCTTCTTTTGTGTTCAACAATAGAAAGAAATTCAAAACCACACAGGGGAGAACAATGAGGAGGGGGTTTTCATTTTTTGGGTGAACTACAGTATCACTTTAAAACATCATTATTTATTTACTTTATTTTAAACGTTTTTGAAGGTATGCTGTGATATTTAATATTTCTGTAAAAGAAAAAAAGCTACAATACTCACCAAGATGTTTTAATTAAAATATACATTAAAACAGTGCAATTTTGGGAAATTGTCTTACACTGTAAATTTTTTTAAATAATTTTACGGTTTATTTTCTGGCAGCTAATTACAGAAATTTACCGTAAAATAACAGAGGTTGAATTACAGATATTTACCAGAAATTAAAATTTAAGTAAACCTGTAACAATATGGCGAAATTCATTTTCTTTTCTTTTTGGCTTAGTCCCTTTATTAATCTGGGGTCTTACACGATGTTTTACGCAGCTAATGCCCCTCCACGCGGAGAACATTCAAACTCCACACAGAAATGCCAGGCTTGAACCAGCGACCTTCTTGTTGTGATTCGAACGTGCTACCCACTGTGCCACCGTGCAGCCCCAATATGTGTAAATATATCAATTAACATCTTGCGTTACTCATCAACACTTCTTTTCTCAGTGTACAATAACACTTCAGTCAGGTTTCATAAAGCAAGGAAACCCCATTAAAAGTCAGAATAGACCATATCTGGAATGAGTTGTGTAACCAGTTAAGTTGTATAGCAGAAATAGAAGCACAGAGAGAAGGATGGTGTGTAAATATGAATAAGCGTGCTCAGTTTGGGGCAGGTGCCTGAACTGTAAGAACTGGCCAGTGAATTCTCCGTCCTCCATAAAGGTGTCAGACACTGAATGTATGAGTTTGTTTGGAGGCTGAGGGAGTAACACACACTGAGAGAGATTAAAACGCTGAGTTTTATAAATGGGGTGCTCATAGAGGGGTGCAGGGGTCATTAATAACCACCAGCTGATGGCAGAGAGAGAGAGAGACACACACACAAACACACACACACACACACGAAACAGAGAGGTAGTAGTAATTGTGATATGATGATTCCTTCCTCTTGGTGTCCACAGAGAAAGTCCTATTATTTGTCATTATCTTCTTGTGTCTCTTTTTTTCCGTTTGCTTTGGCTCTCTTGGGGTTTGGTTTGTAAATATGTTTCCCTTATGCATGCATATGTCGACTTTTTGATTGCATTTTCAGCCACAGTTACGTTTTATCGCTCACAGGTTGCTCTTTCATAGCTCAGGAGTTTTAATGAGTTCACATTTATGTTTTATTACAGTACTTGGAAGGTAGTATATTCCTCAAACCATGTGGTTGAGTTTAAGTATTACACTCGTGCAGCTAATTGAGCCTGAATAAGCAGACGTGTGCAGACTTTGCGTAGACATATTTTTTGTTTTAGTAAATGTTGTACTTGTTATGGCGGCACGGTGGCTCAGTAGTTAGCACTGTCGTCTTACAGCAAGAAGGTCGCTGGTTCGAGTCCTGGCTGGGTCATTTGGCAATTCTGTGTGGAGTTTGCATGTTCTCCCCATGTTCGCGTGGAGTGCTCCAGTTTCCACTCCAAAGACATGCGCTATAGGTGAATGGAATAAGCTATATTGGCTGTAGTGTATGAGTGTGTATGGGTGTTTCCCAGTTCTGGGTTGCAGCTGGAAGGGCATCTACTGCGTAAACATTTGCCAGAATAGTTGGTGGTTCATTCCGCTGTGGTAACCCCTGATAAATAAGGGACCAAGCCGAAGGAAAATAAATGAATAAATTAACGAATGTACTTGTTATGAAGTTTGGAATCACACATTGACTTCCACGCTGATCAGATGTCAGGTTTAAAGCAATAAATGCAGGCAGGATCGCGACAGTTGAGTTTTGTAAATAGAAACTTATTTTAGATATAAATTTTTGTCAGTTTTATAACTGATCATCCTTGGAAGAAAGACCTGTTGTCTTGATCTGAGAGGTTGTTAATTAGTTGTATATGTTTTTAACCCATTTAATTCAAAGTTAGTTCCATTAGGAAACTTTTTCATTTGTGTGTAAAGAGTCCCTATTAAGGGAGTGCAACATAGCTTCAAGTGAATGAAGACATTCATCTGAGGTTTAAATCTGAAAGTGCACCTTGTTTTAAAAATATAGATTTTTTTAAATAAAAGATTCGACTCAGAGTCATTTAAATGATTTGTTGTTCAGGACAGGAAACAATACCAAATATGAAGTGCCACATCCGGTAAAACGTGAACGCGCCTTTCCCTTCAAACGCTGGCAGAGTGCATTGTGTGGGACTGTTCATGACTGAAGATGAGTGAACATTATTGGGTGAACATTCTGGTGGTCCTGCAATGGGGGATTCGTCGGCCGTTTGTTAAAGGAAGGATCAGAAAAGACTATTGATTTATGGGACTTTGTGAGAGCTTGACTTTACAGTACACAGTTCTTCGATCAGTTTCTTCCTCCATTTCACAAGCGTAAGTGTGATAAAATTGTTGCCTCTTTGTTTTCTAATTGTGTTTTATTACTTCTAATCGCTCCGAGCGGCTTGTAGTGTATCTGCTTAACTCTTTATCTTCACATATTGCGTCTCAAGCCATGTTAAAAACATGACACTACAACTTTCTTAGCGGATTTAAATGCGCTTGTGGGCTCGCGATCCTCTGCTGTTTGCTATGGCCACCTACAGCTGTTCCTACACACGTGCAGGGGTCAGGTTTCAAAATAGTTCAGCTTTTGCCACTGTGTGGCTTAATGCTGAATGTGTGTCATGGTTAAAAATAGAGCAATATGCTGGTGTTAATCTGCTCTGCTTTAATGCACTCCTGCATTGGGCTCATGCATATACTCTGAGCTCTGACTACTTCAACAATGTTGATAAGCCATGGTGGACGTTTCTGTCTGTCTCGCGCTGAATGCTGTTGACCAATCGCAACAGACTCGGTCATTGAACCAATCAGAGCAGATTAGCATCCCATTCCCAAGTTTTGGGAATGGGAATGAATCGCTGAACAAATCATATAGGAGTCGCTGGGATAACTAGGTAAAAATAAATGCATATTATTATGACAATATATTAAGACAGATATTAAGACAATAAAAGTGTTTTTTGACCTTGCATTCATATCAGCATGCTGTTGGAGACCCTCAAAACCAAAATATGACCTTTTAATTGCATAATAACCATAAGAACTATATAAGACCTACAATACCAGTAATTCTGTACAGACAAATTCACAAATCTGAAAGTTGTATCGAGAAACTTGATGTACGATCTTAGTATATGTAAATGGTTATGTGTATATAATATTCATTCATTAATTTTCCTCCAGCTTAGTCCCTTATTTATCAGGGGTCGTTACAGTGGAATGAACCGCCAACTATTCCAGCATATGATTTACACAGCGGAAGCCCTTCCAGCCACAATCCAGTACTGGGAAACACCCATACACTCACACTCACACACACTTTCATACACTACGGCCAATTTAGTTCATCCAATTCACCTATGCTGCATGTCTTTGGACTGAGGTGGAAACCCATGCCAACACGGGGAGAACACGCATACACCACACAGAACTGACCCATCTGGGACTCGAACCAGTGGCCTTCTTACTGAGATGCAACAGTGCTAACCCCTGAGCCACCATGCTGCCGTGTATACAATATACAATATATAAATTTGGTGTAATCACAGTTTCAGAGTTTGTTTATGATCTTTTATGAAATTTCAGCCATTTCTTTTTCTCAGAAGAAAGATGACAACCTCTCAATTCACTTTCGATCTAATCTACTTTAGTCTATGAGAAACACTTGAGATGTCTTTGGTGATTTATGTTTCCAGTGGGCAGCTCTTTCTTGTCATTACGCTGGGTTTCTGTCTCAGACACATTTTGGATGTACAATAATTTTCATCTGCCTGCATTATCATCTTTATTTCCTTTTTCTCTCCCGTTCCTGTTTTCTTTATCTCTATTCCAGGCCCGTGTGCTGTCAAACCCCACCGGTTCTTCATATTTAATGTATGCTAATCTGTGTTAAGTAATATTCATTCTGACAGTCATTTCACTCTCTCATGTCCTCTCACAATCTCACTCTGATGCAATTTTAACCCAAAACCCTCAGTGCCTTATTAGCCCATTTATACACATTTGCATTACAGTGTCAGAAGGTGCGAGATGTGGGAGAGAGGTTTCTGATTCATTCTGGGATAGTTAATCCTTTGTGAAGCTTTCTTTTTCTCTTTTAATTATGGTATTTTAGTGGTGTTCATCGTTGTTGGAAGTTGATAGCATAATTTGTTGTTTTAATACCTATATACAGTATATAAGTTAACCAATGAGACCTTATTATAAAGTTTCTCTATCTTTAGCTGTATTGTATTTTCATCATAGATGGCCTATTCATTTAGTGCAATTGTATGTTTATGAAAACTCATGATGTGGCTTAATGCATTAACTATTGTTAAGTTTGTTAAAAGGGATAGTTGACCAGAAACTGAAAACTCTGTCAACAATTACTTATCCTACACTTTATTCACAAACCCGTTTGAGTTTCTTTCTATTGCTTAATCTGAGAGTGCTTTCACACCTAGACGTTTGTTTCGGAACCTGTCTCATTTGCCCACCTAGAATGGTTCGTTTGGCATATGTGAAACCCGCAATCGTGCTCGGATCCGCGGCAAATTAATTGGTCTAAGATTGCCTGAATGAGGTAGTCTCGGCTCAGTTGAAAACGAACTCTGGTGCAGATCGATTGTAGTGAGAAGGCAAAACAATCCAACTATCGAACCAGGCTATATCACAGTGTACAGTGCATCCGGAAAGTATTCATAGCGCTTCACTTTTTCCACAATTTTTTATGTTACAGCCTTATTCCTAAATGAACTAATTTATTTTTTTTAAATTCTACACACAATACAACATAATGACAAAGTGAAAAAGGATTTTTGAAATTATCGCAAATTTATTACAAATAAAAAACCTGAAAATTCACAAGTATTCTCAGCCTTTGCTCAATACTTTGTTGATGCACTTTAGGCAGCAATTACAACCTCAAGTCTTTTTGAATATGATGCCACAAGCTTGGCACACCTGTCTTTGGGAATGTTTGCCCATTACTCTTTGCAGTACCTCTCAAGCTCTGTCAGGTTGGATGGGAAGCGACGGTGAACAGCCATTTTCAGATCTCTCCAGAATTGTTCAATAGGATTTAGGTCTGGGTTCTGGCTGGGTCACTCAAGGACATTCACTGAGTTGTTGTCGAGCCACTCCATTGATATTTTGGCGGTATGCTTTGGGTCATTGTCCTGCTGGAAGATGAACCGTCAACTCAGTCTGAGGGTCAAGAGCACTCTGAAGCAGGATTTTATTCAGGATGTCTCTAGTACATTGATGCATTCATCTTTCCCTTTATCCTGACTAGCGATGCATGGTTTTCTTCAAACGTGACGCCCGGCATTTAGTCCAATTAGTCCAAAGAGTTCAATTTTAGTTTCATCAGACCAGAGAATTTTGTTTCTTATTGTCTGAGAGTTCTTCAGATGCCTTTTGGCAAATTCCAGACAGGGAGTGGCTTGCGTCTTAGAGTTTAATCTGGGATGGTGATGGTGATGTACAATAAAGCTGCATATTCTTCATTGTGTAAACAATTAAGTGCAATTCATCTTTGTTAAAGCTACAAACATAATGAAATGTTTAGGAGGCCTAAAAATCACTTTAATTTATGTTAAGCTGAACTAAATATATTCATGTGCTCTGAACAGTTGGACGTGGTCAACTATAATACTGACTCTACATTGCACGTCCTGCGATGTGACTATTTGCGCATTCAGACATTTCGAAATCGATGCTAAAGCGATATATTGTGCAGCCGTAACAAATACCATATAGCATTCTTACATCCACATTCATTTCGTTTCTGCTTGTCTGTCGAACCTGGTTTATACTTCTCCGTCAAGTGATTAGCTGTGCAGTGCATTCATACTTCTGCGCGCTGTTTATTTTGCTCTGCAATAACACTTCCGAAACACATGTTGGCAGTGAGCTGTTTATGTTCCTCTGTGTCGATTTTCTTCGCTGGTGTTTTGTTTTTTCTAAATGTAATCTTAATGTACAAATGGTTCAAACTTGCTCGTTTTGAGGCAGGAACCGGCAGACCTGCAGCAACTTTAACCATGAGGTAAACACAAAATAAAACTTTCCATCCAAAGCTCCCTCATGGGACTCCACACTTGTAAACAATCGCTCCATCGGGCTCACATGGCTCTCTGTCCCGCACACACTCGTCAGCGCTACCACGCCGACCAATCACAGAGCTTGCGCTAAGCATCGTTACGACGTGTAGTTACATTTTTTGAGAGGTGCGAGGGCTAAAGGTCCACGCGTAGGCCGGGCCGTAGCATATGCGTGCGCTTGACGCAGAAGTATAAATCAGCCTTTACGCCACATTTTTTGACTGTTTTGGATTGTTTGGCACCATCTTGTAAATAAATAATACATAGGTATGCTTTATTCAATTGGTTTTGTTTCTGTCAGCTCTGCGTTTTTGACTGTTTGGCGCCATCTTGTGACTGAATAATGCTCGGCTTTCATTTCTGTCAGCTAGTTTTGGGTTTAATCAAAGAGTTAATTCGGCTCAGAGCAATGTCTAATTGTTTTTTTTTTTTGTGGCAAATATCTATGTAATAAGGAATAAAGTACATCACGCCAGGCTGCTGATAAACCTGTTGGGCGTTATTCTGTGGTAACAACCTCCTGGATGTACTTTATCCTTTAATTACGTTTAAGTCTTACTATAAATGCAGCTGGTATGGTCCCACTTCCACTTTTTAGAGACCAAATATAATTAGCTTATATTTATAAAACCCTGCTGAAGCCCATATGAATCCAGTATTGTAATATGGAGTCCTCCTGAATCTTCAGTATCTCTCTCTGTGCTGTTGCAGTGCTGGTGTGTTCGAGGCTGGTTAGCATTCAGGTCTCGGCGTCCCCACGGTTCATGAATCCCTCTCTGCTTCTGACAAGACATGAGCCTCCAGAGGCCTCCAGTCCACACACACACACACACACACGCACTCTCTCTCCCCACAGACACACATCAGCAGAATAATAGAGCGCACGAGTGTGTCCAGTATGGCCTTATTGATATGCTGCTGGTCAGCGCGGGACCTTTCATGTGCGAGTGAATGAAAGAGAATAATATAGTGTTGATATGGCTAATGGATTCATGGACGGAGGGAACGCCTCAGGTGGAGGTGCTAATGACAGGTGACTGCTGTAATCTGGGACTGGACTCCAGGGTTAAATCTGCATCGATCCTCTGTAGTCTCTGTTTGGTATGATGTCCGTGATGTTGATGAAGGACATGTTGGGAATGTTGAGCTACTGTAAAAGAGTGCAGTAGACTACAGATTTTTTTCTCATTTCAATTCAGTTGTGCTCTTTAAAGAAAGTTGGGTTGTTTTAGTTAAACTTTTTCCATATTTTTAATCTATATTTGACACAAAGTTAGGTTGAGACAACCCAGCTCGTTTTTTTTTTTTTTTTTGTCTTGACAATCTATGCTTTTATTAGTAAAAATTCATTGTATAATCATTTAAAGTAATAAAAAAGGGTCAATAATGTAATATAACTAATATAATAAACCCAGCATGAGAGGATTTTCCAACCATTTTGCCATTATGGATTAAAGGTAAATAATATTTAAAATCTTCTGATTTAGCGTCATGGTGGTTCAGTGGTTAGCACAATTGCCTCACAGCAAGAAGGTTGCCGATTCCAGTCTAAGCTGAGTCAGTTGGCATTTTTATTTGGAGTTTGCGTGTTCTCCCCGTGTTGGCGTGGGTTTCCCCATAGTGCTCAGGTTTACCCCATAGTCCAAACACATGCACTTTAGGTGAATTAATTAATTAATTCATTTTCTTTTTGGCTTAGTGCTTTTATTATGGCAACAGTTTGCCAGCGTTATGGGAACAGTTTGAAAATCCTTGCAGTCATCTCATTGCATCTTTTAAAGCGATAAGACACTTCAACTTTAAATGACCCATTTTAGCCAATAGCCAAATTTTCCTGATATCACCATTAGCTAAGCAAATGACTTTTTTAAATTAAATTTCATACAAACATCTACTTTGTGACATGCAAACTTTGTAGGATGTTCTAACCCAGGCTCTTTCTGATTGCACACCCCTATATACATTTCTGGGGAGCGTCAAATATGTCCCAGTCGCTATGTTTTTTGCATTTGTTTGTTTTTGCAAATCCACCAGAGGCTGCTGTGTACGCTTTTTCAGAACTCAAATTTCTCTCGCGAGTGCCATTCTGCTCTTCTCTCGTAAATCCACCAGAGGCAGCTGTTCACTGATTGACTGACCAATCAACTGACCGACCTTTCCCCCTCCCTAAACTCAACCAATAATTTTAAAAAGCACCGATTAACCAACTCACCCACTTCCCTTAACCCAACTGACAGTTTTTAACAACAATCCTGAAAAAGAAAAGCCCTCGTCTGATTTTTACCACATTTTCAGATTTTACCTTATTCTCACCGTTATTTACGTGCTTATTTTATTTTTTGACTTCTGTTTTTGTCTTACCCACTTTCTGGAAGCATTCTTCACCGGATTTGAACCCTGTTGTCGTGCTCAAGTCCGCCAGCATACATGGCGAGCTTCTGGACAAACTGGTAACAGCAGAAAAGCTGTCTATACAGATAAGCGATCAACTGGTAAGCGTGAAAAGGATTGGCGTCATATCTTCCTGTAGCATTCATTTTAAAGATGAAATGCAGCCATACGAACCTCTGGCTATAATTTGCAACGTATATCGGGCTACGTTTTCAAAATGAGCCTATGTTAAATTGTTCAGGTACTGTGTTAGTAGCTTAAACCTGATTTATACTTTAGCCTGGCAGCGCATCGCGGACCTCCGCTGATTGCACGCGCACCTAACGAACCAGATGAGCCTTTTATACTTGACGCATTTGCTGTTGAGATATTCTTTAAAACAAAAGGGGCAGTAAAAAAAAAAACCCACTGTAAAGTCAGACAGATAAACAGAGAAGTAGAAGGTTTCCAGGAACTACATCATATCATCAATATTATTTAAGATTTTTAAATTAATTACTTTTATAAATTATTTTATTGATTATAAGCATTTTTATAACCAATTTTTGATGCATCTTTTGCTTTTGTTCATATTTCGGACAGTTTTACCCATTAAAGTTTCTTAAAATATTAATGACAACAAACATGGGGTGCTCTATATTTTTTATTATGGCAAAACACTTTCTAAAAAATGCTGACATTTTTAAAGATTTAACATTTTTAAAGAAGCTCCCTCCACAATCGACACATTACTGTCTGGCTAGTTTTGCTCTACTTATGCTAAAAAGGCAATAATGATCCAACATTCCTGACCATTATCACCAATAAAGCCTAGAAAAATCAGTATACTGTAAACCAATAGGTTCAAATCTTTCTTTCCAGTTATGAAATAAATAATTTGTTTTGTATTGTAAATATTAATTAGTTTTAAAAATTCAAAAATTGTAACATAAACATCAGTGTAAAATCTATGAATGGTGGAAAAACATTTTCTGTAATTGTGTAGCTGGGTCTCCACTTTTGCCATGGCCTCTTTTGGCTTTAACAAACATATCCCTCAGGTTTTTCCAAACATTTTAACAAAAACTTTCTTCCTTTCCCAATTTCCAGCCAAGAATTATTGGTCATCTGATTATCCCTGGCTATGATCACGGACGGATCATAAGGATGTGTGTACAGGCGTAGCTGTTTCAGGCAAAATCTCTTCAAAGTGATTTATATTCAACTCAAATCAAACGCGGCGCTGCGCAAACTGTTTGCTCGAGTCTCCAGTAAAATGATGCGTTCAGCCAACCAAAATCATGTCACGCGCACCTAAAGTGAATCTCCGCAAACAGTAATGACGTCATATTCGTTGCGCGCACTCAAGTGAACTACTGAACATGTCAAATATAACCAGGCTTTAGAAGTCTGTAGCCTACAGTAAATAGGCCACTCACTAGTCTTTGGAAGGTTGTGTGTGGTTTCAGCGCAATGGATAGAAATACTCCGCGTCTGCAGCTTGAGCGTGTAGAGTTTCAACACCGTTTTGGTAACACACACCTGTCTGTCTGCCAACATGGCTGCTCTGTGTGTGTTTTCTGTGAGAGGTGTTTATGTGTGCGCTGTTATCTCCACACAGACAGAAAGCAGTATTAGTGAAGGATTTCGGAAGTGTGTGTGTGTGTGTGTCCGCAGACTGTCTGCCTGCGAGCGGGGCTTCACTACAGAGATGGATTAGAGTGCAGTAATACTACAGCCCAGATAAGCAGGAGCCGAGGAGTTAGCACTTCAAACACTCGCAGCCACTTTATTTGTCTGTGTGAATATTTATTTATTTAGTTTGGATCCCGTATAGCCTCTTGATGCACTGCTCTCCAAGTATTGCCACTTCAAAGTATGTGCCGCATATATGCGTTCGGATACACACACAGCTCTTTCACAGAATCTTCATCTCATAGGAGTACAGTAATGTTCCAAAACATAGTGAACTGACTACCTTGTTTTCCACACAAAGAAAGAAAAATATGAGAAGGAAGAGCAATTTGGGGAAAAGTACACATATAATTATTCAATTATGATGTACAGTTGAAATCAGAATTATTAGCCCCCTGAATTATTAGCCCCCCTGTTTATTTTTTCCCCAATTTCAGTTTAACAGAGAAATTTATTTCAACACATTTCTAAACATAATAGTTTTAACAACTCATCTCTAATAACTGATTTATTTTATCTTTGCAATGATGACAGTACATAATATTTTACTAGATATTTTTCAAGACACTTCTATACAGCCTTAAGTGACATTTAAAGGCTTAACTAGGTTAATTAGGCAGGTTAGAGTAATTAGGCAAGTTATTGAATAATGATGGTTTGTTCTGTAGACTATCGAAAGAATATATAGCTTAAAGAGGCTAATAACTTTGCCCATAAAATGGTGTTTAAAAAAAATTCTAAACTGCTTTTATTCTAGCCGAAATAAAACAAATAAGACTTTCCCCAGAATAAAGAAATATTATTAGACATACCGTGAAAATTTCACATTCACATTCGAGCAGGATTTGGTTTCTCATCGGACCACTGAGTTAGCTGAAAAACAGTTGGTAATTTGCTCTAGAATTTTTTACAGATTTATCGCAATTAAAATCATGCTGTCCTGGGAGAAAACCCTGAGCTCAGATATAATTCAATACAAGGTTCCCACCTGGTCATTAAGTATAAAGAGGGTCCGAGATCAGGTAGGTCTTGGGAGCTTCCACTGGTAAAGTAGGAAAAGGAGGAGATGGGATGGAAGGGCGGATTCTTCAAAAACAATGATAAGGCAGTAGGGTGAAATCCGTCAACACTGCAAAAAATGCTTTTCTTACTTTGATTTTTTTGTCTTGTTTCTAGTCTAAATATCTCACAATTCTTAAATCAATAAGAGTTTTCCAGACAAGCAAAACATATTGTCTAGTTTTCAGCAATAATATGCCAAAATTAAGTGAGTTTTTAAGTGATTAAGTTTTTCCTTAAAACTAGCAAAATAATCTGCCAATGGGGTAAGCAAAATAATCTTATTTTTCCTTTTGACATAAGATTATTTTGCTTACCCCATTGGCAGATTATTTTTCTAGCTTTAAGGAAAAACTGACTTAATTTTTTAAAAGATATTTAGACTAGAAACAAGACAAAGTTTCTTACAAAGTAAGAAAAAAATAGTTTGCAGTGTATTTCTTGTAGGCTTGGATCAATTGAATTGGATTATGTCTGATTATGGATGAAGGACCAGCCACGATCAATTATATCTTGTGCTCCTCTCGGAATTAGTTTATAAAAATTTACTTATAAGTGCTATATAGTTTGAAAAATAGCTACAGTTGGTAATTTGCTCTATTATTTTTATTTTTACAGATTTATCGCAATTAAATCACAATGTACCTCAGTGAAACGGAAATTTCTCTAATGTCCCCCAGTAAACCTAGTATCATCCGAATACGGCTATATTTGTTCTCTATTATGGTGGTTTATGAGAACATACCTGTTGTCCTCTTAATTTAAAATGCTTAAAATCATACTTAAAGGTGTCTTTTGACATTTCAAATTTGCCACAGGTTTCCTGTGAGTGTTGGGTTTAGAGCTGATATAATAAGCATTGTTTTACAGAATAAAATACTTTACTCTTACGAAGAGTCCTTAAAAACCACCAAAACCAACATATTTGTGTGTGTGTTTCACGTCTCACTGAGTCCAGAGATGTTTTTGGAGCAGAAATGAGAATTTTATGCACAGGTGTCCTCGGCACGCCGCCTTTGAACAGCACCGGGTTTGTGAATTCATTCTAGCGAAAGATGCCTTCTCCCCCCCTTATTTTCGCTCTCTCCCTCTCTTCTCGTCCTTTCCCCGTGCATTGCTTTTATTTGTCCAGAGCTGAATGTGCTTCTTCAGAAAGAGGGTTTGAAGAGCCTTCACTCCCCTCACGATGTTCTTCCTGCACTCGTATGTTTACAGCGCTCCTCCCCTGTATTTCTCTTGTTCCCTGCTCTTCCACAATGCTCAATGCGCTGTTTTGATTAAAGCGTTCTGCAAGGGCATCCAGAGGAAACCTTTAGACACTGATGCACGACTATAAAAAAATAGAAGTGGAATTAGTTTTTAGATGGAAGGTAGAGATGTAGTTCGTCGGCTCGACAAAAAAAGTATCAAGCATCCAAAGAAAGACTGCATCAAGGGATAAGGGTCAGGTCAAAGGCACAGACTGCATCTCTCCTGGCGTCTCTCATCTGGCTCCCCTGAGCTATTCTTTCAGGGACTGATCCGAACAATAAAGCGAATGAGTCGAAACAACTGTGCAAGTCACTCAGAAGTGTTTTTTTTCCCATGAGGATGCAGGTATGGAGGATGTAGGATCTGAAGTGTAGGTGTGCAGAGAGCTTACTAGGCCTATTGAGAGTTTCGCAATTGTTCTGTGGCGCCGCTGTGATTTTTTTTTTTGGCGTAATGTGATGCAATTCTTAAACTGAGGATGACGCTGAATAGGCGTTTTGTTGATATGTATGCTATTTTTGCTTGTATGATGTTGTTTCTCAAACATAAGAGTGTGAATTCATTTTTATGTGGAAGACCTTGAAGTGAAGTCTGGTTTTGGTTTATGGATTGTGTGTGTTTGTATTAGAGCTGGATGATATAACTGGTAGAAGTGGCATAGCCTAGTATTGTTTTTATGTATACGATGCAATATAAATGACTTTTTCTGTCATTAAGATGTTAGTTAAAGGGTTAGTTCACCAAATAATGAATGGTTTTCACTGGTTCCTTACCTTCCTGGTTCTATTGAACACAAATAAGACATTTTGAAGAAAACTGAAAACCAGTAACCATTGACTTCAGTAGTACAAAAACAAATACAACGGAAGTTAGTGGTTATCGCGTAAAACTATATAACATATAGTGGTTATACAGCGTTCCACAAAAGTTTCCACCAAACTAGATAGTAAGTTACTGGCTAAAAGTGACTCACAGATAACATATGCAGAATGTCAAAACACTTGACTGCTTTGTTTAGATTTTAGGAACTATAACTTTGACTTTTTATTCAACTTGTGGTCTCATTTTCTTTTCAACACTGTAAGCTGTGACATCGAAGCGGCCTTTTTCGCACATAAGTAATATATAAAACAATGTAAACAACAGGTTTTGGGCTAAAACAGTGACATAGACAAATGAATAACCATCCATAATTTAACACTATTGTGTTGGTGGACTAAATGTTCTCGATGGAATGTTTTTATGTGGACTCTTAACTTTCAAAATAAACCGTGATATAAAGCACTAAATGCGTCTGTATTATTACGATGATATTTACTCCATATCTAAGCTTTTTTTTTGTACAACTTACACAAATTTAGCAAATACATTCTTTATAAGCTTCCCATTGAAAAACAACTAGCTACAATAGCTGCTTGAGGGTTGTAGTTTTGGACTGATGTATAGTTTGTCAAGATTACACGTGTTCTGTTTTATACAATCTATTCATATGACAATGACATGTGCAAAACAGTGCCCCAGTGAGTCCGAGTCCACGAAGAAGTTTTAAAATGTCTTCTTTTGTGTTCAACAGAAGAAAGAAAGTCGAGCAGGTTCGGAATTGGAGTAAATGATAACAGAATCTTTTATTTTTTATTTTAAATATACAGTTAAAGACATTTAGATTTTTACAAGAAAACTTTTTCATCAAACAACCTTGAAATAACTGTTTTCAACATTGATAATAGCAGGGTTTAGTTTGTATTCTATGCACCCCGGATCAACCGTTGTACTCTGTTTCAGCTGTTGCCATCAGGACGTCATTTTAGAGTTCCTATTTGCAGGACAAATAGAGTTAGACGTTCTTTTAAAATGGTGGCCATTAGGTCATTAAAAGAGTCCAGGGGGGAGGGAGATAAACCTACAATGTGATGTATTGTATGTTGTGGGGTAATATTTTATTAATGTATACATGGAACTTTGTGTGTGTTAGTGCACCTTGCTACAATTTTAGTTTCCCTAAACGGGATAATAAAGTTGAGTCTGATGCTGCGTTCACACTAGACGAGGAACGCGCGTCACATGCTGAAAGCCTCCGTCATCCATGTTAAGTTTCTGGAGGAGTTTATGAGCTCATAAAGCTGGATGCACCTCTGAAAGAATCTAGGGGACTCAGACACAGCCCTAAACGTATCAACACTGTTTTTCGGCCTTCATGAAGCACATAAAAACTATTTTCTTCATAAAATCCATGTTAACCATTTAGCAAAAAAGCTACATTCACTGGACAGACAGAAACCCTGCCCATCACGCGAATCTGCGTCTGTTCTGAAATGAAATTGACGCGCGAATGAAGCGGATTTGACGCGCAAATGAAGTAAGGTTTGATGCGCGAATGAAGAGAGTAAACTGAAATGTTCACACGTTCCACGTCTGTTGTGAACACAGCATTGGGGTGTCTGCGGGGCCTTAAAAAGTATTAAAATGTCTTAAATTTCAAAAAGTACATTTTAGGACTTAAAAAGTCTTAAATTCACTGAAATATTGGGTTGTAGGTCTTAATCATTTTAAACAGGTCTTGATTTTGATACGTAGAAGTAAAGCTACCCTATCAGGCTGATGCACAATTACCAATAAATCATCTCAAAACTTTGTTTGTAAAAATATAATTAAGTTCTTTATGGCAAAGAGATTCTATCCACAACTGCTTTTAGACATTTTCCAGCAAATTCTCCAAATTAAAATCCCAAATCAGGGAAACACTAAAGCAACACATCACTTTACATGATCTTCCATTAATACAAAAACTACTTAAAGAGGTAACCAGGCTATTAGTAAAAAATCCTTAGTGTTTAGCCCTGTATAAGTCTAAAACTTACCATAACAGTCTAAAAAGTCTTAAATTTGACTTAAACCTGCAGAAACCCTGCTGTAATACTATTTTGCAATACTATTCCGTTTGTAGGCTGCACGGTGGCACACGTTCGCCTCACAGCAAGAAGGTCGCTGATTCGAGCTGGTTTAAGCCTCGGCTGGGTTAGTTGTCATTTGTGTGTGGAGTTTGCATGTTTTCCCCATGTTTGCATGGATTTCCCTTCGGATGCTCTGGTTTCCCTTACAGACATGCACTATAGGTGAATTGGGTTGGCTAAATTGTCCATAGTGTATGTGTGTGAATGAGTCTGTATGGGTGCTTCCCAGTGATGGGTTGCGGCTGGAAGGGCATTTGCTGCGTAAAACATATGCTGGATAAGTTGGTGGTTCATTCCGCTGTGGCAACCCCAGATCAATAAAGGGACTAAGCCGAAAAGAAAATGAATGAATGAATATTTTGTTTGTAATGGTTGTTTGAACATGAACGGAAGACAAAATGCATCAGTTTTTGCATCAGATGTTAAGAAATTCTTAGTTTATAGATTAAATTGAACTTTCTCATACTGTAGCCTGATCCTCTCTATCTTTTTTCTGGTCTCTGTTGAACCGGTTGTTCCAACAGGTGAAAACCCAGATTGCAATTATTGTTGTTTCACAGCTACAAATTCCCATTTGATGGTGGAGCTCATCTCTCTCTCCTTCAGCTCCGCTATCAGATAGACCCGGTGGGCTTTGATCAGATAGCAGGGTGGGATTTCTGGAGATTTCTCACAAATCCAGCTGGTTTTAAAACCTCCCTGCGGACATCAGGTGATAAAGGATAAAATTACAAGGGCGGTCAATCGTATGGACACACACATGCTGCTAATATTCCTGAATGTAGTGCATGGCAGAGTTTTAGTGGAAATGGAAATGAGCTTCAGGTATCAAGAGAATTTGATAAGAGAAGATGAGTGAAAGCATATAGGATTGTGCTCATGAACTTCTACATCTGAAATAGTAAATAGTGTTTGCATGAAACCTCTTATGTCTGTGGGAAATGGGTTTTCCTGGGGTGAAAGGGACCCCCGGTGAACGGGTAATGCTCCTTTTGTTATCTGTATCCATACTGCGTGGCTCTTTCTGAGCTTTCTGCATTTCCTTATTATTATTTTTTTCTTCAAACTTTGCATATCATACTTTTGAGAGAATATATTGACATCGAAACCGTAGAACTTGAGAAGTCGTTTGAGCTTTTGTGCCATTCTTAGATTTTGTTTTGTCAGCACTTTTAGATACAAATGCTTGCTATAATTTTAATTATTGTAGTTATTTGTGCTAGTTCATGCAAAAATGGTTCCAAACCAGTTACATTTTTTAATTAATCTGTTTAAATGCAAAAGAAGACATTTTAAAGAATGTTGGAAACCTGTAATCATAGACATCCATAGTAGAAACACAAATATTATTGAAGTCAGTGGTTACAGGTTTCCAATAATCGTCAATATATCTTTGTCTTTAACTGGACACAAAAACTAAAATCTAGCTAGTTTTAAACAAGTCAAGGATGAGTACATGATGACTAATTTTTTGTATACTTTTAAGTGCATAGTTCACCTAAAAATACAAATTCTGTCATAATTTACTAATCTTTGACTTCTTTCAAACCAGTTAGATTTTTTTTTGTTCTAATAAACATAAAATAAGATATTTGGAAGAATGTTGTAAACTGTTGTAAAATGTTTACAGGTTTCCAATATTCGTCAGCAGTGTTGGGGAAAGTTACTTTTGAAAGTAGTGCATTACAATATTGAGATAATCCCCCCAAAAAGTAATTAATTTCATTACTTAGTTACTTTTTTAATGAAAAGTATTGCATTATATTACTTTTGAATTACTTTTGTGTTACTTTTCCTTACCTGGCTGAGATTTGATCTCTTTCAGAACTTGCAGGTGTTTTTTCACCTGTTTTATAGAGAAGCTCTGCATTTATCAGCTACATATATAACCTACAACTTCATTTACCTTAAAAAAGTGTAGGATAAAGTTATATTTTAATAACTTTCTGAGCCCAGAGCTATACATGATGTATATACAGATGACAGCTTGTAAAGTAATGCGTTAGCTACTTTTAAATGTTTTGTGTTTTTAGTTAGTAAATTCACTGTCCATTGAGATAAATATTGCAATACAGCCTAAGAGTACTAACATAAAATAATTTACATCAAGGGAAAAAAAATTTTATAAACTTTTTTTATAAATAGTTTTACTTACAATGACAGTCCTTCTCTTCGATGAGTTCAAAATAACAGAAATCCATTGCAAAAATGTTAGTCTCCGGCCTGCCATTACTGTTTCTGTTTCTGATTGTCAGTAGTGATGATGGACAATTTGTGAATGAATCGTTTGTTTTAACTGCTCAAACCAGTTGTCGTGAAACAGTTTGCGTCTTCAGTACTAACATACCGTATACCCCCTCTGACTCTAAATAAACCAATACCCTGAGTTATTCTGCTACTAGACTTATCTGCTTTGAAAAAGAGACCTGATGATGAGTGCGAGCCGACTGTCTGTTCCCTCACAGCACTCTCTGTGATTGAGTGTGTGATTCAACCTGACTAAGGTCATTTTTATTCTACAATATAATTTGTAAAAGCCAATTAAGCAAGTTAAAAAGTAACTCGTGTTACATTTTTTAAACTAACTAAAATAGTATTACTTATTAACACATTAAAAATAATGTGTTACTTTACTCGTTACTCTGGAAAAGTACTATTTTTTTGTAAGGCGTGCTATGTGAAGTTTCATAAACTAAATTCGAGAGGAGCACATGATATGATTGAGCACGACTGTCTGCTCATCTGTAATCAGTAAAAATCCAATCAGCTTATAATAAATGGATAATTTTTTTCCCTACTGCTCTATCTTCATTTTGGAAAAATCCTCCCTTCCACCCGATCTCCACCTTTTCCTCCCTTTTCTAAGAGAAGCTCTCGAGACCTACCTGGTCTCAGATCCCCTTATATGCTTATTGACTGGGCTGGAGCCTTGGGCTTTAGTATCTCTGAGCTCTGGGTTCCATCCTGGGACGGCATGCCAAACCTGCTTTTATCGCCAAGCATATCTAAGTGGGAACTCTTGAATTACGACACGTTACCCCCAACATTGTTGGTCAGTATATCTTTTTGTTTAACAGGAGAAAAAAAAAAACTTAGCTAGTTTGAAACAAGTCAAGGGTGAGTAAACAATAAGATAATTTTCATTTTATTTTGTATGAACTATCCCTTTAAGACTATTGCATCATATTAGCATTAGTATTAGCAATAAGTGAACTGAATGGTACTACAGAGTAATAGTTATCAGATGTTTTAACATTCCCATAATGATCATCTGTTGCTCTCTCTAATGACGTACCCTGTAGCTCAAACCACCATGCTAATCATCAGTACTGGGAGCTTGAAACAGTTTGTCAATCATCCCGAGTACAATAACACTCGACCAATCATCAACAAGCAATCATCAAGATTCAGCCAGTCATCAGCATCATCCAAAGCTCATTTCAATACAGCTGCAATCATAAACGCTCAATCCAAAACCACTCCACTAATCGCCGAGTTTATCAACTGCAGGACCATAAATGCCCACGCCAGGACAATGTGCTGACATACAGACTGCTGAAAGTGCATTAAACGATGGAAGTGTATTAATGGCTCGAACAAAGGCACTATTTCAAAATTGCAATTTAGATGTGACAGCTACCTTGATGAACAACAAGCTGGAGTCCATTCATATGATAAATAAGACATTGTCCTTGAGCAATATCTCATTCCGCACTAAATTGTTGAAGACCTGTTTTGCAGGCATTATTACAGAGGCTTTCTAAGGCATATTATTACATTCTTATGTTTAGGGATTTGAACAAACCCCTGTGGTTTAGTTTTACATGAATATTAGTTGTAAGCCAACAAAATGTGCAGGGTGGGAAATATGACAAAAAAATCTCATACCACAATGTAAGTAATCTCACATCATGTTTATGATATCATGATATAGTCAACATAGGCTCTTTATGAAAATGTAGCCCTGTTTACATTTCTGGAGATTGCAAATTATGTAGCCAGAAGTATGTATGTCTGCATTTCATCTTTAAAACGAACGCTACAGGGTGGTATGATGCCGTTCCTTTTCACATGTACCAGCTGACCGCTTACCTCCATGTGGATGGCTTTGCCACTGTTACCAGTTTGTCCAGTAGCTTGCCATGTATGTTAGTAGACTTGAGATGCAGAGAGGAGATGACCACGATGACAGGGTTCGAGTCTTGTGAAGAAAGCGGGTAAGACAAAAACCAAGGGCCAAAGAAATAAAATAAAGAAGTAAATAACATTGAGAATGTGGTAAAAGAAAATTTGAGATCTGCAAAAGCATACACATTGACCTCTGGTGGATTTGCGAAACAAAAACTGCACAAAAACATAGCTCCTGGGAGGAATTGTGGCAGAAAGTGGGTGAGACAAGAAAAGAAGCCAAAAAATAAATAAATAAATAAACAGTAAATAACAGGCGAGGGTTCTTCTTTTTCTGCATAGCATTTTTAAAACTCTCAGTTGGGTTTAGGAAAGTTGGCTTTTAAAAACACTATTGGTTGGGTTTAGGGAAGGAGGAGGTTGGGTCAGTTGATGGATCAGTTAGTCAGTCAGTTGACAGCTGCCTCTGGTGGATTTATGCGAGAACAGCATGTGCAAATGGCACTCAAGAGAGATATTTGAGATCTTAAAAAGCGTACACAGCAACCTCTGGTGGATTTGCGAAAGCAAAACTGCAAAACTGCAAAAAAAAAAAAAAAAAAAAAAAGCTCCTGCGATGTATTTGGCCCTCTCCAGAAATGTATATAGTGGTATGTTTTCAGAATGATCCTGTGTTCTATACAGTCTGTGTTTGTGTTGTAAATTATGGTACAAAATCCCAGTATCCAACCACCAGTGCTTTTTCTCTCTATGCCAATTCTATGCTTAATTCTCTCTATGCCAGTGGTTCTTAAACTTTTTTTATCAGGTACCACCTCAGAAAAAAATGTCTCTCCAAGTACCCGCATAATGAGCAGTATTGAAATACAGTAGCGTAGTAGGCCCAGAAAAGCAGCTACAGCTCTGTACAGTTAAAAAATTATGCAGATTAATTCTTATTATTAAGAATATGTATTATTGTCAGCTACCTTAAACATTACAAATAATTTGAACATTAACACTGTACTGTGCTTAGATGTATAAAAAACGAAAGCGTCAACATTTATATTAAAATGTGCTTTTAAAAGTTGAAAATGGTATGGATTCATAATGGATTCATGTGCTTAAATTTAAAGAACACCTGGAAGTGTTGCCTGGACCTTATAAATGCAGGCTATATGTCATCATATTCACATAAATATTTTTTGCTACATTTTAAAATAAATGTAGCATGCACATATGGCATGTTTGATTTATCCGCGTACCACTAGAAGAAAGCCCATGTACCACAGTTTGAGAACGACTGCTCTATGCTATTACTTAAACAATATCTTGTCCCAAACTGCCAATAAAATGCCTATAAAAGACACTTTGTTTAACCAGTGTTGAATTTTCAACATCAAACATCAACAGAGCAGAGATAAATCTCCCATAATACCATTTACAACCATAATTTAACAGCAAACAGTATGAGAACCTCATAATTAACAGATAGTTTTTACATTGTAGACATATATTAAAGGAGTCTAAAAAACAGGATATCTGTATACTGTAGCCGGACTTTTTCCTCTTTCGCTTATATTTATTTTGGTTTGTAATCTCAGTTTACTTTTCTATTATTCCTCTTTCCATCCTGTTATCTTTTTTTTTTTCTCCCACCTTCATTTTCATTTCAAGCACTAAACGCTCTTAAGCTTCGGAGGTTGACAGGTCACGTCTAAACTCTTCTCCAAGCCAGAGCATATCCTTTCCGGGCAGCTGAGGGGAGTCAGTGGTTATCAGCTGTGGGTAAATGGGCTTTGGTAATCTGGCTCAGTTGATTACATGGCACAGTAGAGACAGCAGCCTCTCATTAGAGCGGGTCTGGGTGGCTCTTCCATGCTCGGATGAACCCTTCATGCACCGCTACTCACCTCTAACCCTGGATTAGTGTCTGTCTGCCCCTTCTTCTGCTGAGAGAGAGAGATTGCCAAAACCACGATTAGAAGATGGAAACTCAGTAGAATAAGGAAACACAGTAAAGAAAATACAATTTAATTCATAGTATCAATAATAACATTTGGAATATGAATTTGAGTTAAATATGATTTAAATCTTTACATTTTTGTCAAAAATAATTTGGTGAAGTTTAAGTTTAGGTAGCAATTCTCACTGTTAACTTGAGGCGTATTACCTGCTTATTATTAAGCTATTGGCTCTTTATTAAGTAAATATTCTGCATGATCTTATCCTACATCCCTAATCATACCAAATATCTAAGGAATAATGTAAGGAACTAAATCTGGAAAGGGAGGAAGAAATGAAGAAAAATTAAGGAAGTAAGAACACAGACAGGAAGTGTGAAAGGGGAAATCGGAAATGAAGAGTAGGAATGAAGGAAGAAAGGAAAGAAGGAAGGGAAGAATAAGATGGAAGGAAGTATGAAAGGAATGAAATCAGGAAAGGGAGAAAGGAAGGAAAAACATTCAGGATGAAAGAACATGTAGACAGGAAGTATGAAAAGGGAAAGTAGGAAATAAAGGGTATGAACGAAGGAAGGAAGAAAGGAAGGAAGAATAATAACATGGATGGTAGGAAGAATGTAATGGATGAAATCAAGAAAGGGAGAAAGGAATGAAGGAAAAAGAAGTAAGAACACAGACAGGAAGTATGAAAAGGGAACTAGTAAATGAAGAGTACGAAAGTAGGAAGGAAGGAAAAGAAGGATAATATGGAAAGAAATGTGAGGAAGGGAATAAAGAAAAGGGGGACAGAAAGGAAAACATTAAGGAAGGAAGAACACATAGACAGGAAGTGAAGTAGAAAATGAAAAAAGAATGAAGGAAGGAGGGAGGGAAGGATAAGATGGAAGGAAGAATATAAGGAATGAAATCAGGAAAAGGAGAAAGGAATGAAAAAAAAGTAAGGAAGTAAGAACACATAGACAGGAAGTATTAAAAGGGAAAAAGGAAATAAGGAGTAAGAAGGAAGGAAAAGAATAATAATATGGGAGGAAGTAAGTATGGAAGGCAGGAAATGAAGAAAGGGAAAAAGGAAGGAAGAAAAAAAACTTAGGAAAGAAGAACACTGAAAGGAAGTATAGGAAGTTAAGGAAGGGAAATAATTGAGAAAAGGATAAAGTGAAAAAAAGGAAGAAAGGATTAAAAGGATGGAAGAAAGCAAGTTTGGAAGAAAGAGACAAGGAGGAAGATAAATAGAGACAGGAAGGAAAAAAGGAAAAAGCAAAAAAGATAAATAAAGGAATGAAGGATGAAGAAAAAAACTAGATAGAAAAGAAGGAAAGAAAGAAAGAAAGAAAGAGAAAGTAAAATAGAAAGATGAATAAAGGAAGCACCGTGATTAAAAGGATGGAGTAAAAAAATGTAAAAAGAAAGGAACCATGAGGGAATGATGGAGGAAAAAGGGAGAAAAGAAACTAAGAAAAAGAAGAACAATACAAAAAAATGATCGGATTGATAAAATGTAACATATTTATAAAGATAGCAAGGATGAAAACAAAATGAAAGAGGATAAATATTGAAGGAAAGATTGAATAAAGGAAATGAAAGAAGAGGGAGGAAGAATAACCAAAGAATTAAAGAACGAAATGTAAATATCTGAGGGAACAGAATGGGAAAATGGAATGTAAAAACTAGAGTGAATGTAAGAAAGCTGATGAAAATAAGTAAAAGAGGGAAATGAAAAAGGAAGAAATCAAGAGAGGGAAGAAGGTATAGCAGAATTAAAGACAGAAAGAAAACAAGAGCAGAAGGAATTAAGAAGGGAAAGAAGGAGCAAGGAAAGAAGCTAAGCAGGATGCGGTGAAGCAAGAAAGAAAGAAGTATTGTTTACATTTCACAGGTTTGAGGGTAAATCTGAGGTGCTCAACGCTGCTGAGACAAAGAGGGAAGAGACAGGAAGTTAATGCAGTGCAGGCCATAAGCTGTCTCCAGTGGATTTAATGTGAGTGGGTAGACACCATGGAGAAGAGATGGAAAGAGAGAGAAAGAGAGAGAGCTTAGCTAAGTGTTTAGGGAAAAGCTATAGCCCACCTTCTCAACTGGGATTCCAGGAAACGTTTCATTCCATTTATTCTAACAATTCTGCCGGCCAAGCAAGTCTGTCTGATATCCCTTAATGAGCTCCAGAGCTTGGGCCGCACGCTTCACTGTAATTCCAGCCTTCATTTTCCCCTCACCATTTTGCACTACAAAAGCAAATGTGAAATAATGTCTGAATGCAGTGTAATAGTGAAGAGAGATTACTTGCTACGGCCCTTAATTGCTCTTTCAATAACTTTTTAAATCTGCTGAAAAATTATTGCCCGGGATTGCTTGTGAATTTTACTGCAGCCATTTTATTGCTTCTCACAACTCGTTCCTTTGATAGATATTGTTTTTGAGAAATTGAAGCTCAATGGATTGATCATGATAGTTGTAATGGTGAATCCATTACTGTATTTGTCACAAAATAAGTTACACCTGAGTTGTGCTCTGCAATCCAAGTGTGTGCATTCTTTGCTCCATGTTAATTGTGTTGCATTAATCACTGTAGAATTCAGCTGACTAACATTAGAAAGGTGAATTAGATTCCAAATATTAGGTCGTTTTTTTAAAGGTGGTGTGTGATTAATAAAGCATAAACTAAAATATAAATTAAACATTCATTATATAATGTTCGCACATCGGTTGGTCTTTGTTTTGTTTGTAAAGCAAACACACTCTTTAATATTCTGGGTTGTTGTAACGTAATCGTAAGTCAAATATGCACAAACCCATCTGTTGGTTAAAAAGTCTATTTTAATTTTAGTTTTGATTGAAAAAATACATTTTTAGACAGTATTGGGTTTGTCCATATTTATTGACCCAACGTTGGGTTACAGCAACCCAGCATTATCTTTAGAGTAAGATTGAAATATGAAATCCTGCAGATATTAAAAAAAAAAAAAAAAAATATATATATATATATATATATATATATATATATATATATATATATATATATATATATATATATATATATATATATATATTTATATATATATACAATCAACACAGAATTTGAAAGTACACATCAGGATTACTTGAAAGCAACTTAATATTATAATGTTGCTTCATTTTGGCATTGTGTGAATGTTGGTTGGTTTATTGATTGTTAAATTAGGGATAAAGTACACTAAAAAAATTATTCAAAGATGTTTCCTTGGATTTACTCAATTTTTTTTACGTTAGGTGGTTGTAAACAATTTATTTGGGGTGAATTTAAACAAACAAATTAAGTTGAGCATTATTAAACTTAATTTGTTTGTTTAAATTCAACACAAGCAAATAGTTTGCAACAGTTCTGCATACAACACTTTTTTCAGTGATAAGAAAATTTATATATCCAGAAGGTTGTTATCGCTGAATAAAGCCTGACAGACTTATTGGCAGCTCAAAGCTGAATCAGACCAGTTTTATAAGTCTGATAGGCTTTATTCTGTGAAAACAATTGACCTGGATGTAGTTTATTCCTCTTATTTCATGGCTACTTGGCACAAAACATAAAAAATACACAGAAAACATTGTTTTAAGGCATAAGTTTATTTATTCTTTAATTAAACGCAAAGCTGACTGAAACGAAACCAGCTAAAGGAGTATACACTAACCTGCACATTATTCAGTCACCTGATGGCATCAAACAGTCGAAAATGCAAAGTTGACAGAAAAGAAAACAGCTGATAGAGTATACACTAACCTGTTCATTATTCAGTCACACGATGGCGTCAAACAGTCAAAAACGCAAAGCTGGCAGAAACTAAAACAGCTGACAGAGTTTACACTAACCTGTTCATTATTCAGTCATAAGATGGTGTCAAACAGTCAAAACGCAAAGCTGACAGAAACGAAAACAGCTGATGGAGTTTACACCAACCTGCACAGTCTTCAGTCACAAGATGGTGCCAAACGATTAAAAACGCAAAACTGACAGAAAACAGCTGATGGAGTAAACACTAACCTGCACAATATTCAGTCATCAGATGGCGACAAACAATTAAAAACTTAAAGCTGACAGAAAAGAAAACAGCTTATGGAGTATGCACTAACCTGCACATTATTCAGTCATAAGATGGCGCCAAACAGTCGAAAATGCAAAGCTGACAAAAACGAAAACAGCTTATGAAGTATAAACTAACCTGCACAGTATTCGGTCACAATATGATGCCAAACAATAAAAAATGACAGTCACGGCTGATGGCGTATACACTAACCTGTGCATTATTCAGTCACAAGATGGCGCCAAACAATTAAAAACGCAAAGCTGACAGAAAACAGCTGATGGAGGATGCACTAACCTGCACAATATTCAGTCACAAGATGGCATCATACAATCAAAAAAACAAATCTGACAGAAATGAAAACAGCTGATGGACTATATACTAACCTGCACAGAATTCAGTCACAAACTGGCGGCAAACAATTACAAATGCAAAAACTGACTGAAATGAAAACAGCTGACGGAGTATGCACTAACCTGCACATTATTCAGTCTGGCACCACGCAATCAAAAAAATGAAACTGGCTAAATAAAGCATATAGACCTACTAACCTATGTATTATTTATTCACAAGACAGCAAACAGTTTGTGGCATGACAGACAAGCAGATACATATGAATGTGGATGTAAGAATGTGAATTTAAATGTATTCATTGACGGTCAAGTATTTATTGAAGTTCAAGATTGGAAGTTTCCGAATGAACCTGTTATTAGCGGTTGTTATCTCAAAATAGCATACCTTGGACTGACCAATCAGCTTTGAGTATTCCAGACATCCACGTAACAAGGATTGTTAATAATAATCATCCTCTTTTCATCTTCCTCTTCAGCACCCCCTACACCCATCGCCCCCCCTGAGCTTCTTGCAGTTGGCGCCACCTACTTGTGGATCAAACCGAACGCCAACTCCATCATCGGCGATGGCCCTATCATACTGAAAGAGGTGGAGTATCGCACCACCACTGGAAACTGGGCCGAGACGCACGTCGTGGATGCACCAACTTACAAACTCTGGCATTTGGACCCAGATGTGGAGTATGAGATTAAAGTTCTTCTCACCCGACCTGGGGAGGGCGGCACTGGACCACCAGGACCACCGCTTATAACTCGCACCAAATGTGCTGGTAAGTGTCTATATACAGTACAGTACATACTTTGAGGAGGTTAAGAGTAATGGAATAGACCGGTTTTTAGACAGTTTAGCGGTAATTTACTTCTTTCTGATTGTTGCTCTTATACGTTTCTCTCATTCTTCAAATGGAGCTCAATTACTAGAGTAAAGTGGCCACTCTCTCTGATTGTTCCTTTGGCTTTTACAGCTAAAGATTGTAAGGTTTTCTTGCTGTAAAAGCTGAAAAGCGTGTTATTGGAGGTTAAATACTCTGATAGGGGGTTTATTTGTAGATATTAGCTGTGGTCGACTTTGAAGGAGAATCAAAGTTTAGTTTTAGTGGCCTAAATCACAACTGCAAGCTTCAAGAGATCATTACAGACTATTAAGTAGATTTGCGCTTATTCATTTGTATGTTTTGTTCTTTGATTATTGTGAGAATTAATTGAGTTAATTACTTTTTTATGTTCATTATAATAGTTATTTGAACATTACACGAAAGTAGGTTGAGGCTTGTGTATTATTAACATGGAGGGTGTTGAGAAAGTTTTGTTGGGTTACATGACACACACACGCACATGTGCGCACACACACACACACACACACACACACACACACACACACACACACACGCACACACACACACACACACACACACACACACACACAGTGGACTTATTTACATGCAAATCAATACACTTACAATTCACAAAAATCATCTTAATGAAGTTACCTGTTTCCTGGTTTACATGCAAAGTAGTAACTCAGCAAGACTATTAATAAATCTGTTTATTTCCCAATAATAATTTCAAAATGCAATGCCTTGTGTCTAACTCTTTAATTTATGTCTGTTGCTATGTTAAACTAGTCATTAAAAACTGAAGAAGAGTATTGCATCCTATCAGTGGGTAAAATGGATAGCACACATTAGTATTTAATAATACTATTTAGAATTTAGTAAGTGTATTTAGGAAGATTATTTAGTATCATCCACTAAAAATGCAGCATTTTAAATATTTTAAATACTTCTGGTGCATGAGATGAGATGTTTTGTTTAAGAAAGCGTCTAAATTTAAGGTATATTTCCTCTGCCTTTAATTCTAAACTGCTTGATTGGATGCACTTGAATCCATTATAAGTACTGTATGTGTTCCTGTCACATATTTAACAAATGCCTTCAGAAAGCAAGTAAATGCAATACATATTATATAGTTGAAGTCAGAATTATTAACCCCCCTGTTTATTTTTCCCCCAATTTCTGTTTAACAGACAGAAGATTTTTCAACATTTCTAAACATTCATTTATTCATTCATTTTCTTTTTGGCTTAGTACCTTTATTAATCCGGGGTCGCCACAGTGGAATGAACCGCCAACTTATCTAGCATATGTTCTACACAGCGGATGCCCTTCCAGCTGCAACCCATCTGTGGGAAACATCCATAAACACTCATTCACTCACACACATACACTACCGACAATTTAGCCTACCTAATTCACCTCTACCGCATGTCTTTGGACTGTGGGGGAAGCCTACGCGAATGCAGGGAGAACATGCAAACTCCACACAGAAACGCCAACTGATTCAGCCGAGGCTCAAACCAGCGACCTTCTTGGGGCATTTATTCAACTGTGTGCGTCTGGAAGGCGCAAATCTATTTATTTCGATTGGAAATAACAAACTTGCACGAACCCTAGAAAAGTGATAAGCGAACATCTACTAAAAGCTGTTTAGCCGGGAGAGCTCGCGCTGAGAGGAGCTCTCAGTGAGGGACCGTTGGAAAAGTTCTTCTTTTTTTCGTTTTTCTGCTCCGCTCAGCACAAGCTCTCCCTGTTGCGAGGGCTTAAGTGTGTGTGTTTAAGTGTGTATTTGTTTGTTTGTTTGTTTGTTTGTTTGTTTGGTGCTGTCTATGTTTGTGTGTGTTTGAATGAGAGACAGTGTGGTGCTGTGTCTCTGTGTGTTTATACAGACAGCTAGTTATAGCCTCCCCCCTAAAATATAACACTGTATATGGAAAGCATCTTCAGTGCAGTGTGATGCACCGAGATATCGAATTGAACCGAATCGAAGGCATGATAATCGTAACTGAACCGAACCGTGAGACCAGTATAGTTTCACACCTCTAGTCCGTAGTGTATGAGTGTGTGTGTGAATGTGTGTGTGTGTGGATGTTTCCCAGAGATGGGTTGCGGCTGGAAGGGCATCCGCTGTGTAAAAACTTGCTGGATAAGTTGGCGGTTCATTCCGCTGTGGCGACCCCGGATTAATAAAGGGACTAAGCCGAAAAGAAAATGAATGAATGAATATTTAACACACTAATTCATGAACCAAAACACTTTAGCTATGGTTTAGTTAATTAACATTTTAACGATTTTAATATTAAACAGCACAACTTTATAATTTAAAATACTTTTTTTGTGCACCAAATTAGTGACACTCGAAGACTGCAGTATAAAGGCTGCTGAAAATTCAGCTTTGAATTACATGCATAAATTACAGAGTGAATAGACAGCACTTAAGTACCCTTTATAAGTCAGTATTAGGAATGTAAAAAAAGAAAGGACAGCAAAGGTATAAAATGAGAGTGTGTTATTGTTGAGCTTCCTGAGGAGGAATGGGGAGCGACTGGGATGATTTGAGATGATTTATGAGGGGGTGACGGTGTTAGTTGTAATGATAATTGAGATTGTTACATTTCCACTGCAAAGTGATGTCGAAGAGCAGGAGAGAAGACAAGGGCTATAGGTGGGAACAATTTTCGGGCGTAATTATGAGCACAGTAGGGCGGCATGTGGAGCGCTCAGATAGACAGAGACACTCTTGATCTGATAAAGTGATAGATAATGAGATGACAGGAGCAGATGAGAGAGCACTAGGAAGTAAGGGAGACTGTGAACCAGGTGAATAAAGTCATTGTGTGTGTGTGTGAGTGAGAGAGAGAAAGAGAGAGAGAGAGAGAGAGAGAGAGAGAGAGAGAGAGAGAGAGAGAGAGAGAGAGAGAGAGAGAGAGAGAGAGAGAGATCCAGGTGAGGGTTATGTGATGAAGAAGCTGGATTGTCACTGATGGCACAGTGGGGGAGATCCCGAGGGGCTTCTTTCTTTATTCAGAAAACACTTGTCATTCCTCCACCTACTTTTTTAATAGATGTTTTTATTCTTTGACATAAACGTGCATACATACACAGTTGAAGTCAAAATTATAAGTAATTTTTTTTATATTTCCCAACTGCTGTTTAATGGAGAGAAGATTTTTTTCAACACATTTCTAAACATAATAGTAACGGCTAATTGCTAATAATTAATTAATTTTTGTATTTGTCATGATGATTGTATATCATATTTTACAAAATATTTTGCAAGACACTAGTATTCAGCCTAAAGTACAATTTAAACACGTAAAGGTGCTGTCTGTGTGCTTTTGACTCCTCTAAAACACACAAATATCATAATATCTTTACAGATATATAAGAAACTTGCCAAGTTAACATTCTTTTTTTATATGAAAAACACTACTGAAGTCAGATATTCTGCTTTGAAAATGTCTTTTAACTGCCCGAATGCTGTCTTTGTTTTTTTTCTTGTAATCCACCCAATGCCAGTTTAGTCAATTATATTTCAGCACCCCAGGTTGCCTTGTTAAAAAACAGTGTATTTCATTCATTCATTCATTCATTCATTCATTCATTCATTCATTCATTCATTCATTCATTCATTCACTCACTCATTCATTCATTCATTCATTTATTAATTAATTAATTAATTCATTCATTCATTCAGAGAGCCTCTCAAAGCATGCGCCCGTGACCGAAATGTGACCTCCCGTGGACAGCAACTAACATAAATATTATGAACATAAACATTAGGTGAGCAGGTTACATTGTAACAACACGCTGGCAAAATTTGCAAGGCTGTTTGCACCAAATAAAACTTGACAGAAATTTAAATACAGCCATTCAGAAGCCATTCAGAAGCACAAAATAGTGCTCTTACTGGACTCCAAAAAATGGTAAAGTTTATCATGTAATTCAGTTGTTTTTAAACTTTTTTTATCAGGTACCACCTCAGAAAAAAGGTTGTCTCTGCAAGTACCACCATAATGAGCAGTATTGAAATACAGTAGCGTAGTAGGCCCAGTAAAGCAGCTACAGCTCTGTACAGTTAAAAAAACGAGGCCGATTAATTTCTATTTCAGCCACTTTAAACATTATAGTTTGAATATTAATACTGTACTGTGCTTATATGTAAAACAAACAAACAAAAAACAAACAAACAATCTCAAAACATCAAAATTTAAATTAAAATGTGCCTTTAAAAGTTAAAAATGGTAGGTTACTTTTTTTTAAGGTTTAAAAAAAAAAACAAAAAAAAAACTCCTGTTCTTAAATGTAAAGTATTAACATATACTGTAGTAGCCTATTTATGAACACCTGGAAATGTTGCCTGGACCTCATAAATGTAGGCTGTATGTCATCATATTCATATATAAATCATTTTTGATAATTTATTCAAATATATGTAGCATGTACATATGACATATTTGATTCTTCCGGGTACCACTTGAAGGAAGCCTGTGTACCACTAGTGGTACGTACACGTACCACAGTTTGAGAACCACCAATCTAATTAATATATAATAAACCTCTTTAACAATATTGAATCTAGATGCTTATTTACTCATGAATGTTGGTTTTGAGTCTAATAAAGTTCTTCTTTCAAGATCTGAGGTGAAGTAAATGGCATTCAAACTATTAGCATTTAACACTGAATAAAGCACATGAGCCTTACCAGAGGTGATCATTATCAGTTTTCTGTTGTTCACCTGCAAGAAATAGAAGCCGTTTCTAATGTCAATTTGAGGTGTTGGTTAAACAAGAACTTTGTTTTAATATGGTAAATATTCCTTATATCAAGTGTCATTGCTTTTATTTAGAACTAAATTTAAATCAGCCTTAAATCAGCCTTTAGGCTCGATGGTCAGGCTCGCTCCTGTTGGTGCTCAATCTGGCAACCTGTTCTTGCATTTGTTTTGATCCAGTAATGTAATACCTAATTCAACCACTGGGTGACAAACTTACATACTGCAACTTAAAAAATAAATAAATAAATAAAATACTACTACTACTACTACTACTACTACTACTAATAATAATAATAATGATAATAATAATAATAATAATAATAATAATAATAAGAAGAAGAAGAAGAAGAAGATGAATACGGTTAATTTTTAATGCAACAGTGAGAATAAAACATGGAATAAAAGGATTCCACACAGAGAAATAATAAATCATAAAGACATTACAACAACCAAAAATCTAAGAATGAGTTTTTATCATTCAGGTTAATTAGGTTAACTAGGCATGTTTGGTTAATTGGGCAGGTTATTCTTGTTGTTCTAGCCATCTACTGGCATTTCACTAAATTGTGAACCAATAAAAATTTAATTCAGAATGCATTTTGCATTCCTGTTCAATGTATGCATTTTGATTAAAGGTTTATTTTATCCCAAAATGAACATTTGCTGTTAGTTTACTCATCAACAAGCCATGCAAGATGTCGGCGACTTTCCCTTGAGTTTTCCTCATCTTTAATACACTAGTGTAGATTTAATATCTGTGGCTCCTGATGTGATTTGTTTTCCACAGAGAGGTTGGACGCATGTCTTCTGTTGTTCATCGAAATGGCATTTGTGCTTATCCTGGATGCTGTGTCCAATATATGAAAAAGTTGTACACAAACAGCTTTAAAAAGTTTTGCAAAAACTTCACAACGTCTTGTAGATAAATGGATGGATGGACTAAATTTTTGACTGGTTGTTTACTTGACTGATTGACCAAATTCCTATTGTACTAATGGAAACACATATACACCGTAAAACCCAGCAGTCAACTTTATCAAATGAAATTCTACTTTGAGTTAAGAACTTAGTGTTGAAGGTAATGAGTACATTAAATACCTCATTATTTCAGTTCACAGAACTCATATAGATTAGTTTTTTGACTTAAATGGTTTGTAGACATTTGTTTCCTCCAACGGTTTGAGTTGCCCTTTACAGTACTCAGTTGGTTTTAGTTCTCTTCATTTGTCGGGTTTTGCTGTGCTCAAATTACTTCGTTTACTCGAATATATTAAGTTCACAGAACTCATTAGGATTAGTTTTTGGACTTAAATGGTTTGTTGCAATCAGTTTCCTCAAATGGTTTGAGTTATCTTAACCTATTGGGTTTTGTAGTAAAGAAGAGTGAAGGTTAATGGCTCCTACACACCGGGATGCTTTTTGTGTACGTACAGTTGAAGTCAGAATTATTAGTCCCCTTCGATTTTTTTTCTTCTTTTTTAAATAATTTCCAAATGGTTTTCAACAGAGCAAGGACATTTTTACAGTATGTCTGATAATATTTTTTCTTCTGGAGAAAGTCTTATTTGTTTTATTTTGGCTAGAATAAAAGCAGTTTTGAATTTTTTATGAACCATTTTAGGGACAAAATTATTAGCCTCTTTAAGCTATATTTTTTCTTGATAGTCTACAAAACAAACTACTGTTATACAATAACTTGCCTAATTCCCCTAACCTGCCTAGTTAACTTAATTAACCTAGTTAAGCCTTTAAATGTCACTTTAAGCTGTATAGAAGCGTCTTAAAAATTTGTAGTAAAATATTATTTACAGTCATCACGGCAAAGATAAAATAAATCAGTTATTAGAGATGAGTTATTAAAACTATTATGTTTAGAAACATGTTGGAAAAATCATCTCTCCCTTAAACGGAAATTAGGGAAAGAATAAACAAGCGGTCTAATAATTTAAGGGGGCTAATAATTCTGACTTCAACTGTATATCGTCAGCGTTTTACGAGACGATTTTTCCGCATTCAAACCCAAGCGATTTTCACTGGCGTCAAGCAGAAGAGTATGCAAAATCACTCCTTGACGTTAGATGGCGCTACACAACTTTAAGCTTCTGACACCCGCTTGTAACACAGAAGAGGAGGACGACAGAAAGTTCACACGCTTGTTGTTAAAGTTACTGGTGACTCGAACAAGCAGAGATGGGTCAAGCAGCAGCTCAAGCTCTAGCGATGAAAAAATGATTATTGTTCACCAGTGCAATAAGCAGTTCCACGTTCATATCGCCTCTGGGCATCTTCTTCAATCAATATGTTTCCATCCACCTATTTTATGCGCATTTTGCAAATGCGCATAAAAAAAACAGTTGATGGAAACTCCATGATGCGCATAAATTTTGAAAATGCGCATATGCGCCTAACTGGGTAGGATAAACTTTTTATTCGATAAGAAAAGATGCGCATAAACTGCGATGGAAACACTTTTACCGCACAAACTCCATCATGCGCATTAAAAAAGGTCAGGTGATTTTGTTGAAAGAGATCATGTGATGCTTAAAATGTGTGTGTATGGATAAAATGTCAGGCTGAGCACATTATAAAACATCTGAAATGTTATTTTGGTCATTATAAAACGCCTTACCATTTCAGTATTAATGTTATTATATTATTAATGACCTCCAGAATCAAGAGCGCCTGTGCTCCGCGTCTGACACCTTCAAACGCCACTGCGCGCTCACTGCTTGTCAGGATTGTCTTCTGAGGCGCATTCATTTAGAAAAGATTGATGCAGCTTCTCCTACTGCAGCAAATGCAGTTTTTACTGTTGATATTTGGCGCCAGTTAATCAGGAAGTGACGATTTTTTTCGCTTTGACTCGTTGGATGGAACGATGCTTCATTAGCACAACTTTTATGCGATAATCGAGTTTTGCGCATAAAGTTTATTCACATTTTTGGATGGAAACATAGCTATTGTGTGCTCACGTGTTAGCTATTGTGTGCCTCCAAGTGCTGTTTACTGTAACTTCAGCAGCTCTGTGCACGTGAACTAAAGTGATAATCTGATTGGAGAACAAGGTTTTAACACGGCGCGTCAAATAAAAAAAACGAGCATGAGGCGTTTTTTTTTAAATGAAGCTTTTGCGCCTGGTGTTTTGCGCGTTGGTGTGCACAATCACATTGACGCCCTTTATATAGTCAAGAGGCGTTAAACGTCGATGGAAAATGTGAGCAAAAAAATGTCTCGGTGTGCACGGGCCTTAAGGTGTGTTGATGCCAGAATTCTCACTATCCTTTTTCTATTGTTCTTATTGTATTGCATTTGGCTATGTGTGTCTGTGTGCTTGTTTCACATTTTTACTTGTCCAGGTGAATCTGTTCTACATAATCAGTGTGTTCATGCTATCTCTCCACAGGTAGCCATCTATTAAATACATACACACGCTAGCACACGTTTCTGATCCAATGAAGTTGCTTCCAGTCGACAGCACTGATCTTCCTTGTCCTTCCGATTCAATTTTTCTCCTCCGCTCCAGAGCACAGGAGCTTTATTGGTATGCTAATACAGTCACACAGAAGTGTGTCCTCTTTAAAATACACCAGCAGACTGGAGGGTGTCATTGTACGCATACAGAAACACACACACATACATCTTGTATTTCCTTTTCAATATTTACTCAGAAATACAAGGATTCTATTACATGTAAACAATATGGCTGTTATAGCTAGTGTACGAATTTGAATAATGCTAGTCCAGAGCACTCAATGTCAGCATGTAACAATGGAATCCTGTACACCTCTGCAACCACACAGCAATGACCTGCTAACACCTTGGCAACTGCATGCGTAGCAATGCAATAAAGCCAGAAACACAGCAGAAACTGTATGCTAGAGTGTTAAAAACAAATCAGAGCACCATAGCAATGACCTGGCAACCATTAAGCAATTGCAGCAAATCATAATATAATAAAGAATAAATCCAAAACACCTTAGCAATTGCATAGCAACAACTTAAAACCACTCAGAATACATTAGAAACTAGAGGTCTGCAGGGGACTGAATTGCTGAACCTTGCTCCCGCAAGGTTTTATTCCGCACTAGACTGCTCCCGCTGTATATTCAGCCTTTTGTTCACCTGCTGCATGCCCTGCCCTGCTCTGTTTTCTTTCTGAGCCAAACATTCCCGCTAAATCAGTCAGTCATTAATTTTCTTTTCAGCTTGGTTCCTTTATTAATCAAGGGTCGACACAGTGGAATGAACCGCCAACATCCAGCAAATGTTTTACACAGCAGATGCCTTTCCAGCTGCAACCCATCACTGGGAAACACTCATAGACTCCCATTCACACACATACACTACGGCCAATTTAGTTTATTGTTATTTCTGTGTAGAATTGTATAAAAATCTTTGTCTATATGCAGAATGATTTTGGAGAATCAGCTAAAAACTGAATGTAAGAAATAAAACAAAGTATATTGTATAAATGAACAGTTTTCATATTCGTCAATAATATTACTGAAATTCATTTAAAAATGGAACAAATATAAACTCACACACATTTACACAAGTAAATAAATAAATGAGTAGACGTGTGGGCCTACTTATAAGCAATATCCACACATTGTTGTGTGAGACCAACTCAATAATGAATCAATTACATTCGCGTTCAATAAAATATGTCAGAGGGGGGTTTTCTTCAATGTCAAAAAGCTCAGGAGGTGCGCAACAATTTAATTTTCCTGTCTCCAACTTTTATAGGTAGCTGATATTTACAGGTGGAGTTTAGTGGAATTTGTCAATCATTCCCCAATCCTCTTCTGGCCGCACCTATACATACTTCCTCTTTTTCTACAAATTCTCTGCACAACATTAAAACCACAAGACTTCTCAACTGCACATATTCTGTGTTCAGTTTCAACTCATCTCTGCTCACAGGAAGCTTAGCTGCAGAGCTCAAGTTAATTTTAGACAATCAGGCCTTTCTATCAGCTTCATCTACTTCTGCAAAAATCCTTCATTAATATGTAGTACTAAGTATTAGTAAGGCATATCACACTTGAGAATAAGTTTTTTCCTAACAACACACCCATACACACACATCACATATCTTTTATATCATCATACACTTTCTATAATGAAACAAAACCACTGCTCTGTCACTGGTGTCCTGCTTTCCTTGAGATTCAAGCTAGAGCTCAACTAATGAGCTGAAACTGGTACTCTAACTCTCACCTGCAGTCCAGTGACTTCTGCCACTTTTTCTCTGAAAGAGTCTATTTGGCATTCAGGTAGCACAAAAATAAACTTCTATGAGTCTACAAAAATCTACACAGTATAAAATGCTGATCTAGATACAGCATTTGGGGGAAACAGACGTGCGAGAAGTCAGAGAACGCACTGATAAGGCTGATTGCAGCACCTATCAAAGCCCCGTGATACGCATTTGTGTGTGGAGATCTATGTGAAATCCACTGTCAGCTTTCATCGCGTCAGTGCCAGGGAGGCATTTTGGGAGTGAGAAGACAGGACAGACTGAGGGATTGGAGAGAGGTGAAGCGTGTCGGAAAGAACATGTGTTTATGAAGT